>NW_008805104.1:0-200704 GCF_000004825.1 Heterostelium album PN500 | reverse complement strand
TTTTTTTGAACAGTCAATCATTCGACAATAGATTATATATCTAATCATAAATAGATAGATAATAAACAATATATATATATATTTATACAATAGAATAATGGAAGGAAATAAAAAGAGACAAGCAGATAATAGAGGTTTAATAGTTGTAGATAATAATTCAAATAATAATAGTAAAAAAGTAAAGAATGAGTTAGCTTTAAGACAAACAGATTCAACCTCTAAAGAGATTATACTAGGGACAGAAAGAACATCGAAATTAAAGAGTCCTATTATGCAGTTATCTGGTCATAAAGTAAGTTTATCTATTTAGGTAGTTAGAAATCAAAAAACATACAACATTCATTAACAATGTTTAATTAGGGTGAAGTGTTTACAGTTAAATTCAATTCAACAGGTACTGCAATTGCATCTGGTTCTTTTGATAAAGAAATATGTATGTATTAACTATTGAGTAACAATGATGATGATAAACTTACTGTTAAAATGTATATAATACTTATTAACTATGTTATATTTTAAATACATACATATGTAAATAATAGTTTTATGGGGTGTATATGAAGATTGTATTAATTATCAGGTTTTGAAAGGTCATAAGGGAAGTGTGACGGAGCTACATTGGGATAGAGATGGTGAGCAGTTGTATTCGGTTTGTACAGATAAATCGGTTGGCATTTGGGATGTGAAGGAGGGTCGCTTGATAAAGAGAATCAGAGAGCATCACGCTTTCGTAAACAGTTGTTGTCCGGTGCGAAGAGGACCACCCTTGGTTGCGACTGCCTCCGACGATTGTAGTGCACGTGTCTTTGACACGAGAAAACGTCATAGCGTTCAGACATTCCAGCACAAGTACCCGGTGACAGCGGTGTGCTTCTCCGATGCCAGCGACCAGGTGATCACCGGTGGCATCGACAATGTGGTGCGCGTCTACGACATTAGAAACAACGAGAGCGAACTGATGATCCTTCAAGGTCACAGCGATACGGTAACGGGATTGTCGGTCAGTCCCGACGGATCGCATCTCCTCTCAAACTCGATGGACAACACACTGAAGGTGTGGGACATCCGGCCGTTCGCACCAAACAACCGTTGCGTCAAGTCGCTCATCGGTGCGCAGCACGGTATCGATAAGAATCTACTGAAGTGCGCTTGGTCACCCGATGGTAGCAAGGTCACCGCAGGTTCATCGGATAGCTTAGTTTACGTATGGGATGTTTCGAGTGGCAAGATTTTATATAGACTACCTGGTCACACCGGTGTCGTCAACCAAGTTGAATTCCATCCAAACGAACCAATCATTGCTTCATGCTCAGCAGATAAAACAATATTTTTAGGTGAGATAAAACCATAATCTATCGAATAAAATATGTTTCGTTGACGTAATAGCAAAGAAAACACAACGAAAAACACTTATTTTTTTTATCTTATTTTTTTTTTTTTAGTTTTTAAAAATCCTTGATGCGGCACTAAATGCGTTCTGAGAAAACAAAAAGATTGCGCCCAATGGGGGGCTCGAACCCCCGACCACAAGGTTAAAAGCCTTGCGCTCTACCGACTGAGCTAACTGGGCTCTGATGCGAGTCAAAGTGAAAAAATTAATTCGAAATATTAGCCAAACAATTTTAAATTCTTCATTTATTTTCTCAATAAAACCCACTGCTCAAGTGTCAGTTGAAGTTGATATCACCTGTATTGTCACCTAAAAAATTAAATTGAAATTATTTCAACTTTACTAACTAGAAATATATTATAATAGAATTAATTAAACTTTCCATATTTGACAATCATACTTTTCTTTATTAATCAATATTGGTCAACTTTAAAAAAATCAAAAAAGTGAGATTTCTGTTCAAAAAAAAAAAAGGAAATTCATTTTTAAAATGTTTAATTAATTTGATCATCTTTGTTTTGTAGTTCTCTTTATTTATATATATATTTACTTTTCTCTCTTTGTACAAAGTAGAAATAAAACAATTATTTATAGGTATAAGTTATGACATCTAATTTCAATGTAGTAATAACAAATAGTAACTTTGAAAAGGAGATTAGTAAATTCGAGCATGCATTACAAGGTGCCTCTTTTATCTCAATAGATACAGAGTTCTCTGGACTTGGATATAGTAAGAATTTAAAGTTAAAGTAAGTTACTAGTTATATTGATTGAAATAGATATTCAACCAACCTCAAATATACTAATTCAATGTTATCAAACTACCCTTTTTACCCCAAAACAAAAGTAATGTACAAGATAGATATAACTTTGTTGCAAAGTTAGTGAAGAGTAGATCTTTATTACAGCTTGGTATTGCAATCTTTACCGAGAAAGAAACAACAACAAAAACAGCAGCAATAACATCATCATCTGAATCAATAGAACAACGATCGCTAACAAGCTCACCAACAATCACAGAGCTATCATCCATTTCAATAAGTAATAGCAACAAACTTGATGATTTTGAAATTGATAATGACTATAACGATGATAATAACAATAACAATAATGATAATCAAGATGTAATACTGAATGAAAATAAAAAGAGATCATTAAATAGCATTGAAAATGATAAACAACAATGTCAGCAACATCAACATCAACATCAACAACAAGCAATTCAACACTTTCGTTATGAAGTTAGAATGTTTACGTTTCTTTGTCTGAATCAATCTGAATTTCAAGTGTTTCCAACATCAATGACTTTTCTGGCACAACATGGATTCGACTTTAACAAACTGTTTTTAGATGGAATACATTTAGTAACTACCAAAAAAGTAAATCAAATCAAACAAAATCAAAATAATCTATATAGATCAATGACCACCATCGTATCGCTTATACTTATAAAAATGTCTTTTTTGTTATGATAATTATTATCAAATAGCACGCAGACCTTCCACCTTCAAGCAAACAACGAAGAATTATAGATTTACTTTCTAAACATCAACAGCCTCTAGTGATACACAATGGATTCTATGATTTACTATTCCTATTTCAAAGCTTTATCGACGATCTACCAGATCAACTGAATGTTTTCATTGCGAAACTAACAAAAGTTTTTCCAAAAATGTATGTAATAGATAGATTAAATTTCACTATTATTAATACTAACTTTTATAATTATAATCATTTTTTTTAAACAAACATATCTTAGATATGACACAAAGTTTTTATCGGAATACAAAGTTACAGAGAATAGATCATATTTACAATATTTATTTATGAAATAGTAAGATATCAGCAATCTTTTTTATAAACTATTAATTTTCATTCACCAAATAACTAATATACAACTCATTCATTCATTCATTTCAATCCTTTTATCTATTTATTTTTTAGTGAACGAAGTAATTATCAGAGATTTATTTCAAATCAATCATATGTTACATGCGACCAAGTGGTTGGATTTGATCAAGATATTCAAAGGGAACCGTTGATCAACGTGAAATCTTCGAATTCAAAACAATACGATGGAACGAAAATATGTTCTGATTTTGCTGTAACTAATCATTTCATCATTATATCTATTTCTATAATTAATTAATTTGTTACTAATACAACCAACCATTTTTAATTAATTATATCATTAATAGAATCATGGATATTGTAAAAATGGAATCAATTGTAAATTATCACATGATATCAATATCATTTTAGATGAAGATGAAAAGAGAAAGTCAATGAAACCAAGCACACCAACTAAAAACAACAACAACAACAATAGTAACAGTGGTAATAAAACCAATTCTCCAGCTACCAAAAAACAGAAACAAGATAACTCTAAAATCAATTCTCCTAACAAGTCAACAGCAACCACTACTACCATCACAATATCAACCGGAACTACACTTGGTGCTCCACTATCAACTCCCTCCGATATAGAAGAGGGAGAACAACCAATGGATAAAGAAGAAAAAGAAAAAGAAAAAGAAAAGTAGAAGAATTAGAAAGCAATAATATAGAATCCAATACTTTAGAATCTAAAAACAATCACACTAATAACAACCATTTAGATACCATTGAAATTAGTTCTACAACCAATAATAATAATAATATAGATATTAATAATATACAACAACAACAACAACAACCATCCCAATCTCAACAAGCACATTCAGCAGGCTACGACTCAGCAATGACAGGATTTATCTTTGCATACTACCAAAAATTTTACCACCAATGAGCGAAATCGATAATCGAATCTATCTCACTGGAAAGAATGTTCCACTTTTATTGAAAAAGTCGAACTATGCTTAATCAAATATATAAAAATTATCACATAAATATATACTTTAATTAATTTGTTGTTGCTATTATTATTAGTATTCGAAAGTAGTAGAATTAAGAATCTTTAATTAAATTCCAATTCAATTTGATTCGAATCGACTCTGTCTGTCAATCTTAATTGGATTAATCTAATCTATCTATCAATCTATTAATAACCAACTAAAAGATGTAGATTTAATATAAATCATTTTTATTATCATGATTTTATATCATTGAAAATAATTATTGATAACCGGATAAAAAATACGATTATGTAAAGTTGACTCCTGTTAGCTGTTATTCTTATCTTTAAATAAACTATTTTAGCTTTATGTGTGTATACACACACAATAGATGATGACAATTATAACAATTATTATTATTATTTTATTTATTTTATTTTTGGAATTGATTTCATATCTGTCGGAGTGAGTGTGAGTGAGTGTGAGTGTGTGATTAAGTATAAGTTTTTATAACTACTACTACTTATTGTGGTTGTGATATGATCATGTTTTAATTGTGTGTATATGTGTATGTGTAAGTGTGTATGTGAAACAAGAATTTGGGTTTGACTGCTTATTTATTTGATTGATGGATTGATTGATTGATTAACTTGATTGTTGTGTGTTTACCTAACTCTCAATGTTAGTTTTATTGTTGTTATAATTAATGAAAGTGAATGAATGAATTTTGAAAAGTAACTTTATCCTAACCTATTCATTCTATCCAACCCAATAATAATAATAATAATATAATATATTGATAAATAATGCTAAATAAACAAAACATTAAAAGTTTAAGTATTAGTTTGTTTAGTACTTAAGTAAAGAGTTTATAATAATATTATTTTAGATTTTCAATTGAATTATAACATAATACTACTATTCTTCTACTGTATGTCAGGTATGAACAACAAAACAATAACAATAACAACAACAACAATAATAAGATTCGAAATCTAATCTATATAACGCTATAAATAACCTAATAAGAAAATTGTTGGTTACATTCATTCCTTTCATTTCTTTTCCTTCCTTTTAATCTTCGTGTGTTTGAACAAACAACCAACTTTTAAAACAAAGATGTCCTAGGTATTCATTCATTCCATCAATTTCATTATTGGTATTATCATCGTTATGATGATCATCATACAATAGATTAATTGAATTGATGGAATTACTTTCTGTTGTCTTTTGCTATTTTTTGCTACTTTTTGTGGACCTGTGCAAAAAAAAACCAAACCATTACGCACATTACTTGCAAAACCAAATCCTGTCAAAATCTCATCGTTATAAGAATTTAAAAGTTTGAAAAGTTTTTTTAAAACAAATCTCATAATTATGGTGTGTTGGCTGAGACAAATACACCTTTGTGAAAGTATTTTTTTTTGTTTTTTTTTTTTTGTCAAATTTTTTTTTTATTCCATTTTTTTTTTTGACAGTCAAATTTTTTTGTGACATTTGTTCCTCCCTCCAAAAAAAAAATAAAAAATAATAGATAAATAATAATAATATTACCTTTTTTTGTGGTAACAAATAACTTTTTAACTAAAACAAACAACTTAACTTAACTTTTACTTACTTTGTAAAACCAAGCAAATAAGTTAAGATTGACAACTGTAGAATCAAAATCAACAACAATAATAATAACAAAAACAAAATAATAATAATAGATAGATAGATAGCCTACTACATATTACTTTGAATTAAATTATTAAATTCAAACAATACCAATAACAATAATTAATTTCATATCTATATATATATATATTCAATTTTTATTTATTAGTTGTAGTTCTAGTCTTATTTTAGTTATTAGATTTTAGTTAGCATAATATTTATATATTGTTGAAACACTATTTAAATTTATTGCAATTATATTTATATTTATTTATTTTTTTAAAAAAATCATTGCAAAGATAACTAATATATAATTATAACCTAACATAAAATATATTAATTTGTTTTTTTTTAATTTTTGTAATATTTTTTTAATTTTGCAAAAAAAAAAACAAAAAAAAATAGTAGCAGTTACACATCAAACAGATTAGATTAGTTAAATTAGTGATCAATCACAATCAATCAATTACTAAATTATTATTATTATATGATATATTAAAAGTTAAAGACACAGTGTTTTAGTTGTTTACTCTTTCTCTTTAAATTATTCTCTCTATTTTTATTTTTTTATTTTATTTTATTTTATTTTTGATTTCTGTTTAAAACAAAGTCACGATATTGTTTGTCTTGTTGTGAACGATATTTAGAGGAATCAAAAGTATAATATTAAATAATCAATAAGAAGAAAGAAAGAAAGAATAATCAACAAGAATAAGAGTGTACGATATCGACATAACTAATAACACACACACATACAAAAGCTTCAAAGATTGATTGTTTAGTTTCACCAAACATGAGGAGATTCTTTTCAAATCTATTTAGAAAGAGGAATCAACAGCAGCAGCAACAACAACAGGACACCAAACATAATAATAACAACAATAACAATAATAATCATAACAATAGCGCTGCCTCTGGAAATAATGCTGCCGGTGTCAATAATAACAATAATAACAACAATCAACATAGAAAGAATGAATCTCCCTCATCGCCAACACACAATAGCTCTACACCAAGCTCAACGTCGCCACCTGCCATCATTGTAACCAACAACCAACATGACAACCATCACCACCAACATAACAACAACAACAACAATAATAATAATAACAACACTAAGCCTACAACATTCACACCGGGAATCACTCCGAAAACCAGTACTCCCAACACTCAGACACCACCTGACAGTCCGAGAACTAAAGTGTCAACCAACGACACCAGCATCTACTTGAACGGCGCTCACAAAGACACAAACAAACATAGAAAGAGTAATGGTGGAGAATACACTCCTCTAGACTATCATGATGCATCTCCAAAAGTTGATCATAGTAATTTACCAAAGAGAAAGGTAAGTTGAATTTTTCTAAAAAACCAATATTTATAATCAACATTTTTATTAATCTTTTTTTTGTGTCATTATTTATTCTATTTAAAATTTCAAAGGCATCTGGACCACCTGAAATTTTACCCGAAGAGATTGAATACGATTTAAAGAATGATTTCTTGGGTCAAGGTTCTTTTGGTTCCGTCTACAAAGGACGTTGTCGTGGACAAGAGGTAGCTGTCAAAGTACCTAGAAAACAAAAGTTGAATTTATATGAATTGACAAGTTTTAGACATGAAGTAAAGATTATGAGGTAATTATTATTATTTTATTATTATTGTTAATCTGATAGATATAGATATAGGTACTAACTCCTCAATTATGTATTATATAGTAAAATATTTCATCCAAATGTAGTATTATTTTTAGGTGCCTGTACACAAGCAGGTAAAATGCAAATTGTTACAGAGTTGTGTCAAACGGATTTAGAGAGATTGCTTCACAACGACAGAACCAAACAAGAGTTTAGTTTATTTAGAAGAATGCAGATGGCAAAGGATGCAGCGTTGGGAATGAATTGGTTGCATGGTATCACCAGAATCGTACACAACGACTTAAAGACTGCGAATCTTTTGATCGACAGTAATCTCAGAGTGAAAGTAACTGATTTTGGTTTTAGTCAAATTAAGGAGGGTGAAGAGTTTCAAGATAAAGCTGCAAAAGGAACTCGTAAGTTGGCTATTGTTAATTATCATAATAATTTAGTTTAAATATTAATTCTCTTTTCATTCATTCCTTTTTTTTTATTAATCATTATTAACTAACTATTAGCATTATGGATGGCACCGGAAGTTATGATGGGTAATCCATATAATGAGAAAGCAGATGTCTATAGTTTTGGTATTATTCTCTGGGAGATTTTGACAAAGGAAGCACCATATTCACATCATAAGGACTATGATATATTCTTTAATGCGGTTTGCAATGAAAAGGAGAGACCACCCATCCCACTCGATACACTGCCAAGTCTGAAACATTTGATTCTCAGCTGTTGGGATCACAATCCAGCGGCACGTCCGTTTTTCCCTGAAATTCTTTTCCGTCTCAACGAGATCTTGGTCGACTGTGCAATCGAGTTTGACGAAGGTCGACGCTACTGGAAGGAACACTTTTTAGTGCCAAAGCAAGAGCTGCAGGAGGAAGTCGAATGGATCGACTTTGAAAAATCATTGAAATCCGTACTACAAACTCCAGGTCTCGACTATTCCGCACTCAAAGAACTGTTGGTTCAACAATCACATCAAACCGTTCAGAAAACAAAACATGTAGTTACAATGGAGCGATTCGATAAAGTTATGAAATGGTTTGGTTCTTTCTTTGAACCACAAATCGGTGCTGAAATTATTAATAACGTAACTATCTAAAAAAGAATAATATTAACAAGCTTTTCCGAATACTAATCGTTAATTATTATATTATTATTATTACTATTATTTGTAGATTAATAAACTTTCAGGAAAGATGTGGTTCCATGGAGATATTTCACGTGAGCAAGCAACTGCTAGATTGTTAAAGGAATCCGATGGATCGTTTTTAATTCGTCTTAGCTCAACTGAACCCAAATCATGTCCATTTACATTGTCAATGAAGAATGATCAACATCGTAGAATTCAACTCATCGATGACAACAGCTCCACTGGATTCAAAATTCAAGGTAAAACTGCTGTATATAACAGTCTTATTGAACTGGTCGAGAAGTGTTCTGATTATCCATTGACTAAAGCTTGTCCAAAACATGGTCAAGAAGTATTTAACCCATATGATCCTTTCAGCGAAGAGTAAATAGTAATAACATAAAACAAAAAAAAAAGTAACAAAAACAATACAAATAATATTAATTTAATAAACATAGATAATTATTATACAATCAACAAACAGTCTTTTTTTTTTTTTTTTTGGTAAAAATATTAATATTGTTTGTTTTTTTGTTCTCTAAAGTTTTAAAAGACAGATTAAAGTTGGGGAACGTTCCCCAATGCATCTGACTGAATCGCTAATACAACTTGTTGATATGGGCAGATGATGTGATGAATCAAATTAATCCTCATCCATTTGTAGGAACAATAAATATTTATAACTCACTAACCGAATTAAATACTAACTGTTTGATGTATCAATAAATAAATGATATATCTATATTTTACTAATATATTCACAACTTCAAAAAATTAGATTTTTTTCCTTTTTTTTTTTTTTAATCTATATTTTATCACAAATAATCAGAGATAGTTTTTGTAAAATGAGGTATTAATACAAGATATTAATTGTCTTGATCCTTTGGGTAACTTTTATGAGCAGAGAAAAATATATTTTAAATCAGATAGAATATCATATAATATCATGTTCAACCGATTGTTTTTTTACCAACACAAAAATCTGTAATTGAAAAAAACCGGTTTTGAACCTTATCTTTGCACCCAATCATGAAAAATAAAAAACGTGATGGGCTAAATAGTTGCGACTCCCCAATAAATTTTTATCTATTTATAAATTTTCAAGTCAACAAAAAGTGTTAAAAAAACACAAAACAACAAATAAGTGCACTAGATAATTATTATAAAATTGATAAAACAATTTCTCAAGAAACTAAACTAAACTAAACATAGAATTTATCAATTTATCGTTTGAAATTATATTAGAATAATTCTATTTACTGGTAGGCAATACAAATTCATACCAATATAATCATTAATGTTTTATATTGTCAGTGTTAACTATTATTGAGGGATTCATCGTACGATTAAATGAAAGGTCTTTTTTCAATTGAAGAATCAAAAAAAAAAAATAAGAGTTGATAGAGACACCAGACTTTTTTTTATTTATTAAATATTTATAAAGATCGAAATCAAGTTTCAAACAACACTGACTTGTTTTTTGGAAATTTTACAGTATCAAAAACAGCCCATCACACCTTTGTTTGTCTTGAAAACCCAAAAAGAATTTCCTTAGTTAGATTGTGTGTGGGTGTGTTGTTGATCAGGAAGCGCTACAAAATATGAAGCATGATTGATAGTTTTATCTAGTTTTTCTCATTTCTCAGTAAATAAGTTGTTGATTGGCGCCAATATGATATACAAAATATTGTCAAAAACTCGTGGGTGCTTAGATGTTACCCCCTCACTGTGCTGAGGGGAGACCAAGATATTGAAACAACGACAACTGTTTCACACATTTTTATTTATAAATAAGTGTTGTTGTTGTTTTTTTTTGGCAAGCCCTCACTCTCATCAAAACTAAAAATATACCCCACCTTTATCATAAAAACGTCCTTGAAAAATTTCTTCTAATTGGGAATAATAGATTTTATTGAAAAATTTTAAGACAAAACCGCATAAAATAAAGTGATTTTTATGCATTGAAATCAAAACACAAGATTTTTTTAGTTTTCAAAGATCAGAACACTCCTTTTTAGAGTAATATTTTTTTTTTTCTTTAAAGATTTTTAAATTTAATTTATTTTTTTTTTCAATTATTTTTTTTTTTTTAGTCATCCAGCTCATCAACAAAGCTTTATCAACAACAAATTTTTTCTTTGTAATTCATATCTACTCTAATATATACTTATAAATAAAATAAAATGTCTGGAGATTGGGAACACGGTTGTAAGTATTTTATATCTTAAAACTATAAATATATTTTTTTTGAATCAATTTCAAAAAAAAGAAAATTTGAAAAAAAAAACGTTTACTGATCAATTCTTTTTTTTATTATTATTATTATCAATTTTATAACAATATAGTATGCTCATGTTGTGAAGATACTCACGTCTGCTGTATCTCATACTTATGGCCAAATTTGCAATTGATGCAACAAAGGTAAGATCAACTGATAATATCTGATTTATTTAAAAGATTTACGTAAATCTAACTTTTTTTTTCATAATATTTTGTTTTTTTATTTAATTTATTTTAGAGCCACCATCGAGGGTCGTCAATGTGAATTCATCGATTGTCTCTGTGCCACTTTCTGTTTCCCATGCGCTGCATGCCACGTTAGACATCAAATCACTGAGAAGCACGGTATTGATGAAAACATCATCATGAACATCCTCTCTGTCTGCTGTTGCACTCTCTGTGCCATCACCCAACACACCCGTCAACTCCAAGCTAAGGGTGAGAAGCCATCTGGTATTTTCATGGCTTAAATTATTTTTTGTAAACAATTTTCCAAATAAAATTAATCTAAAATATTTATAGATTATAAATATAAATTAAAAATCAACTAAAATTAAATTTCTTAATTTTTTTTATTCATTATTTAAATAATAATAGTAAGACAAAATAAAATACTTTAATCTATGTCAAATGGGAGTTTTTCTTTCAATTAAACTTCAATCCAAAATTGTCTATTGACCAAAAAATTGTGACCGAAAATCCAATTTCTTTATCACCCAGAATATTCTTATATTCCAAGCTGAAACTTCAGAACCTCTATGCACTTGCGGAATATTTGTTACAATTCCATCGAATTTGATAGAATATCAGGTTCAAGTTATCGATTCATCAGTAAGTATAAATGCAACTTCAGAATTATCAGATTCTTTGACTATCAATCTATTTATATCACAAACGGATTAAATTCTTTGGTTGGAAAAGAAATACAAGGAAACATATTGAATGTCACAAATATATCAAATGGAACCTATCAACTCACAGTCACTGACTCATCAGGATGCATCCATACAACTGATCCTTTTATCATTACCATAATAGAAAAGCTAAGTGTAGCACCAACTCAAACCCCAACACCAGTGAATCAATCATATCGACTTTTACCTCCTTCATTGTTATTTGTAATTTTAACTGTTCTTTTTTAAATAAAGATCTTTATTTAAAGTTATGAGTTAGAATATTTGAAGTTTATTATAAAAGTCAATATTCAAAGATAAACATTTAAACAGAAAAATATTTAATAAATAATGATCATACAGGAGTTTTATTGCAATATGACAACAAATATATATTCATAAAATCTGGTATATAGAGTGACCTCGTCTTTATCTAGAGCATTTATTGTTTAATCAATTGTTGTTTGTACATGCAGTGTGCAATCTCTAAAATGTTCATCTTTTTAGATTTGTTGTTTTGTAGATCTATAAAAAAAGTATAGATAGGTTGCTATCGAATAAAACTAAAATCGTTTGTTTTAGTGTATTAGTAATAATCATACCAATTGATATCATAATATTATATATATAACAGACAGCTTAAAAGTCAAATATTTAGTCTATTATTTTGTATTTATTCATACATGTACAGCAAAAATCTGAGAAACAGTACAGAGGTATCAAATCATCAGACATATATTCATTTATTTGTTTTAGAAAGTAGCAAATATATTGGAGTATGGATCTTTGAAAATGATTTGTATTTTTAAAATAAATTTGAGACATTTATAAAAAAAAATAAAAAAATTAACAAACCAAAATAATAATTATTTGTGCTACAATAAAATACTTTTTGTTTTTATAGATTTAAATTTATTTTCTTAAAAATCAATTTAGGATTAAGATATACATAGTTTATGATTATTTGATTCAAATTGTTTTATAAGATTCATAGGGTATTTATGGTTTTTCTGTGAGTAGCTAAAACAGTGTTTTACAAATTTGGTCAATTGAAAAAGATGAAGTGAAGAAGAGGAAATAATAGTTTGTTGACATTTGAGTGATAACTGATTATTTAATTTTGGATTGTAAGTAACTGATACTGTTATTTATAATTAATTTCATTACTGATATGTGCTGTATATATTCATTTATGATAGATTCAGTAGATAGTATGTTGTTATCGTGGAGAGGTGTACCGCCAAAATAGGATTTACAATAGAATTTCCAGATTTGATGAAAGACAAGTGAAGCGAGAGTAGTGATGTTGTCCTTCTTCTAACCAACTGATACGCGTCTTCAATAGTCCAATCGAATCGTTGACCACCTGAAAGCTGTAAGGAATCAAGAATGGTGTTAAGATTGAATCTGTGCATAACTGCTCGACAATTAAAGAATGTATGGAAATATTGATCAGAGCAGTATGTGTAGCACAGTTCACATTCATTGTTTTTGTTGTAAGCCAATCCAGGAAGCTAGAGGGAAGAACCGGAAGACAGTGTTTCGTCCACGCTGATGTTTGATAAGCGATATAGGTGAAGATACTGTCATAAGATGTGTAGTCGAATTTGGTTGGTGGTAGAGATAGTTGGAACTGGCTATCAGTTAGTGGTGGAGTGTCATTTTTGATGGTCAATAGGTGGTCGTAGATTTGCTTTAGAGTGGGTGGTAGACCATCAATCAGAATAGGTTTAACAGATCTGATCTTGTTGTCCAGATGTTTGAGATGAACTGCCAATTGGTGCCACAGAGTGTACTCAGTGTAGCATATATTGAGATATGGCGAGGTGATAGATCTGCATTGGATTTGAGATAGCCAACTGGTATAAAATATCAAACTTTGGAAGGATCAGATGATGAAAGTAGGAATCTGTTGAATATCCACACATGTTGAGCATCATTACGAAGTTGGATGTCCCATAGCGAGATGCCACCACGTAACCATGGTTGTATAGCTCTGGTATTTTTCATTGTGTTTTTATACTTCTTGGAGAACCAAGACCTGTATGTAACAGGATGGATTTATCTAAATAAATCAGAGTATTGTATATAATACAATCAAAGAGAGAACACTTGAGAGTTCAGATTAATAATTGTCTTTATATCAAATAAAGAGATAGAGAAATGAAAGTAATTGCATTATATACTATTTATTATAACTTAAATAATGGTATAATTAATTTTGTTAGATCTACTTATCTTATAAGTTATAAAAATTATTTTTTCAAGAAAAATATTATCTACATATAAATTAAATTTTTATAATCAATAGGTAGAAACATGAATGTATGGATAACAACTATCCCAAACAAATTGTAGTAATGCATATAATTTAAATTGATAACTAATAAGATTATGATTAAAATAAATATGTACAGATAATTATTTTTGTTTTTCAAAAACACACCCAAGCTCAAGGTCATCACTTTTATATCAAATCAATTTATTAGCATGTTAAATAGGTATATATCGATAGATAACACCTACAGCTGCCAAGATATACCCTGTTTTGTTCGGTTTGGACATACAAAGTAAACATAAAAAGAAGTTTAATCTGCTAAAGAAAATGATGGAGTCTTCATGGTTTGTTGAGAGAACGGCCACACCCTTAAACATAAAAAGATATTTGGTTGATTTGATTTGAGTTTGGGTTGGTGTTGATTTTTTTAGATAAATCCATCTTGTTACACCTGAAATAGTCTGTCCGCATGCGGTATTTTCTAGTTAAAAAGGTTTGCAAGCTGGGAGATTCGAACTCCCGAACCTTGCGGACTAGAACTTGAGTCTAGCGGATTTAACCACTTTCCTAAGCTTGCTTGCTGATGATGAAAATCAAATTTGTCCTTTTTTAAATCCTTTGTTTAAATGAGGTTGATTTCTTGGAGTTTTTAATGATGTATAGATATATATATTTTTTCAACACCGAAATTGTTATAAATTTTTAATTATATAAATAATGGATGGATATCTATATATATCACAATAAATATTAAATAATTTTTGTTTATTGCTTTAAATAGTGGTGTGACTTTATTTATTTTATTGTTATTTTTGATGAAAAACAATCTGTAACTTCTAATTTCAAAAATAATAATAGATTCTATACTTTCATAGCAATATAGTTTACAAAAACAAAAATATATGATAGTATATAATTTAACTTTTATCTTTTTAATAGTGTTATTTATTAATAATACAAGTTCATTAATACCATGGATCAAGAAAAATGGACAATGCCAAGAGCAATGTATGTTTGAATGTGAAAAGGCATTCCCAGAACTCACTTACGATTTCATTTTGAGAAGAAACAATTGTTTCTTTGCTTGTATAATAAAGTTTTGCGATATCAATTTATTATTTGCTCCAGAATACAATTAAATATTATAAATAAAATAAATTATAAATACTTTAAAAATAAAGAGTACAAATAAAAAAATCATATTATAAATTCAAGTTTTTTTTTTTAAATATTACTTAAATCTTATAAAACCAGGATTTTTCAGATTCTTTAATCCTCTTCAAACATTTTTCAAACAACTTTTTTTCATTCTCATCTAGTTTATATTTATTAATTAAAATAGTTTGAACTCCAAGAAAGATTTGAAGATAAATCATAACAATTCACTCTCTATTTTCAAAAAAAAAAAAAACATAATCTCGGGAATGAAATAGAGATTATAAAAGACATTTTCATTAATATGTCTTAATAAATCTCAGGAAATCAATTCCGAAATGTAATGTCTTTGACATTTTTAACAAGTAAATTGACACATAATTTTTTACTTTTGATACCATTCTTTATACTTTGTGGTACCACACACACTCTAGAAGAAGATATTTATATGTATGATCAATGATTTAGTGGTGATGTGCATAACCAAAAATAGTATACTCGTTTGCAAAACTCGGGTAGTGAGTGGAGTGTGTGTATCACTAATGATACAAACAACCCCATTGTTTCACGAAACATCAGATTTAATTGATGATCGATACACCTATATAGTTGATATATCTGAATAACAGATACAGTAATATTAATGATAGACACATATAAGTACATACAGCAGGAGTGTTTGCTGTTAGCAACAACCAAAGAAGAAGAAGAAAAACTTTAATTAATATACTTCTTATTTTTGAATTGATTGACATTACAATTATTGTAGAAAAAATGGTTTTGTACATGTTCAAAGTGTGCACTCTTCTTCTTCTTACTTCTATTTAGGAGTGCACCTGGTGAATGTCACTGTGTAATCGTAAGTTTTTGTAACAACAATATATAAATCCAACACACACCTTTCATATTTATGTTTGATCAATCAATCAATCAATCAATCAAACAAACATTCATGTGATCTATCTATTAATCAATCTATTAATCAATCAATCAATCAATAAATTTGAAAGAGTGACTATAGAGGTAGAGAGTCTTGAGCAGAGAGCATATCATACATTTAAACAATGAAATCAAAGAGACAGGGGAATCGATTTTATTTAAAATTCTAATAACTCTACAAACTTCAAAGTGCAGTTGTAGTAAATAGTAGTAGAGGAGGGGGAGGTAGAGTTATTGTTAACCCCGAAAACCTATCGTACGATATTTAAACGATGAATCATTCAAATAACCATACCAGATCAATTAACAATAACTCATTAGTTATAACCTTACAATAGTTAATGAATCATATATTTAAAATTAAATCTAAAAATAACAAATAAATAAATAAAAAAATTATATATTATTATTATAACTACTAGTACACAATGAAGTTATATAAATCTATAAATCTAGTTTTTACATTTTTAATAATAATTTTAATATATAAAAATGATAATAATATAATAGTAAATGGTAGGTAATTATTATTATTATTATTATTAAATATTGGATCGAATAACTTAATAATAAATGAAATTATAATAGGAGAAAGATATGAATGTATTGAATGTATTATTAGAGGAACATGTCCAGAGGTGTATACTTGTCGAGGTGCAGGGTGTCATCCTCTGAAGTTTCCACAGAAGATGATTGCGGTCGACGATGAACCACTAGAGTCGTGCGATGATGGTGATATATGCACAGAGGATATCTACAATAATGCAACGGAATCGTGTGAGTATATTCCGCTGATAGTATGTTGTCATGAAGATTCCGACTGTCCGAGCGATAGCTGTAACGACGGCTACTGCTCGGAGAATCGATGCAAGACGCGTCCCAACAACGACAATGAGAACTGCTGTCGGCAACACTTCGAGTGTCGTGACAACAGTATTTGTACGTGGGACTTCTGTCGCGCCAACGGTACGTGTGTGCACATACCTATACTGGGTTGCAACGTCAACAAGCTGCTCAACCTGGAGTGCACGTGTGACGACGATTGCAACGACGGTCCGGCGTGCTCGCTCGGAATATGCGAGTCGAACATCTGCTTCTACGACGAGATCGATTGTGGCGACGACGATATCTGTACACTCGACCACTGTGTTAACATCACCAACCAATGTGAGAATACACCGATTCCCAACTGCTGTCAGACGGTCGACGATTGCGATTTCGGTCCGGCTTGCTCCACTGCCACTTGCCAAGACAACCAATGTGTCTTCCAACTGATCAATTGTTCAGATTCCGATGTCTGTACACTCGATAGTTGTAGTAATGATAACAATACTTGTCTACACGATCCCATTGTCAATTGTTGTCATAGCGCGTCAGAGTGTACCGCTGTTCATCCTTGTACTGCTCCGACCTGTGAGAATAACCAGTGTGTCTACAACGAGATCAATTGTGCCGACGCCAAAATATGCACGTACGACAGCTGCAACAAGACAAGCGGACTCTGTCAGAATATCGCTATTCCCAATTGCTGTGACACCGTATCCGACTGTAAAGACAGTCTACCGTGCCAGGCAACCTATTGTGAACTGAACCAATGTTTCTACAAGGAACTGGATTGCGAGGATAACAATGTGTGCACACTCGACCATTGCGACAACACCACTCGCCAGTGTTCATTCACACACATCGCGGGATGCTGCTACTCCGACTCGGAATGCTCTAGTAGCGCACCACCTTGTTCGACAGCAACGTGTGTCAATCATCAGTGTAGCTACAGAGCAATGGTGTGTGAAGATTCCAATATCTGTACGAACGACGTGTGCAATCACACGCTGAACCAATGTCAAGCCGATCCCATACCGAATTGCTGCAGAGAGCTATCGGATTGCAAGCAACACGAACAATCTAACGTTTGCGAGACAGCGGCCTGCGAGAACAATCAATGTATATACAAGCCGACTTGCGAGGACTACGACGTCTGCACTGTTGACCACTGCGACAGTGAGACTCACGCATGTAAATTCACTCGTATCAAAGGATGTTGTAACCACGTCAACGATTGTAAAGTTAAACAAAACGATCGTCGTCCTTCTTGCACTACGGCGGTGTGTCTCAACAACCAATGTGTTCTCAAGCCAAACTTTTGCGACGACTACAACGAGTGTACGCTAGACAGCTGTAACAACGCCACTAACAACTGCCAATTCCAACAGATCGAAGGTTGCTGCAACACCGCTAAAGACTGTCCGAAACAAACTTGTTCGGTGGCGATATGCGATAGTTCCAGTCACCAATGTATCTACAAGCCAGAGTACTGTGAGGATTTCAACGAGTGTACACTCGACAGCTGCAGTAGCGACACCAGTCGGTGTCAGTTCACACCGATTCCAAACTGCTGCAGAACCGGTGTCGCTAGCGACTGTGTCGACGGTCCCGATTGCACAGCTGCTGTATGCACCGCCGACAACACCTGTGTGTATCTACCGCACGGTTGCAACGACGACAACGCCTGCACGTACGACTCTTGCAACAACTCGACCAAAAAGTGTAACAATATTCCCATTAGAATGGGAGGATGTTGTCTCGACGAAACCGACTGCAACACCAACCCACCGCCCTATCCTCTGACCTGTCCAACCGCTCACTGTAAGAGTGCTGATCCGACCTGTGAATCCGATGATGCAAACCGCGAAAACTGTAAACCTTTCATCTGTAAAAATCATAAATGTGAAATCAACCTAAATTTTAAAATATCATAAAACCTATTTATAAATTATAATATTTATTTATTACTTTACTTGAAAAAATAAAAGTATCAGGAACTTTTTAAAAAAAAATTTTTTGATAGCTTTCACCAAAATTTTAAAGAAGTAGTTTGGTCAGATGATTTATGATCCATTTGGAATATTCAATTAGATAAAGATATATTTTAAAATAATAATAATAATCAAATTCTTTTTTTTTTTTTTTTTATTAATAAATAATTTAATTGAACTTTAATTTTTAGAATATTCTGGATTCAGTTATTGATTGCTTTCTTATTTTTAAATAAATCAAAAGAATCGAGTGATATATATCAATATTTTACATCACTTTTTAAATCAAAAATCAATCAAACTTACATACAAACCACACACTTGTGGGAAAAAAAATAAAAATAAATTAAAAAACATTATGAATGAATGTTTATAAATGTTTATTTAAGTTAATTCAAGTTATATTAAATTTGTAATTATGTAACAAGTCGAAAAAATGTAAATAGATTCAGTATTATCTAGATAATTGTTTTCGAGCAATTGCCCCGAAAGTAAGAAAAGTAATTGTAAGCATCAAAATTTGTAGATATTTTCATCAAAGAATCGATTATCGACTGACTATCTCTATAAAAATGAAAAATGTGGTTGGGTTGCTTTCTTTTTACCTAATTCGTTTAAATTATAGTTTACCTCAACTACAACTTCAAGTTTAACCAGTTTAATGTTCAAAGTAAGTTAACTTACTGGTTTAAATCTATATTAAATATGTCGCAATTCACAGGGTTGTCAATTTCATTGTATCTTTCACTTCTTTCTCATCACCTATCTATCTATCTATCGAATCAATCACAGTGATCATTCATCCATCACCAGTTAGTGTTTTTTGTTTTGAAGTTGCAGCAATCTAACTCTAACAAAACAGGCATGAAGAAGGAGAAAAAAGCAAAAAGAATCTATAACTCATTGATTGATGAAAGTTCACGCGAAAAACCACATAATATCCGATTTAAGTTGGTTTTGCGAAAAAAAAAAAGTGTTTAGAATATATTAACAACATATATCTAAAACCACATAAATGATCATATAAAAAAAAATATATACTAAAAATTAGGAGATGAACCCTCACTCAACCCGAAAATCTAAAACCAAAAAATGATCTTTTTTTTTATGATAGATCTATAGTTTTTTATAATATATTATTATTGTTTTTTTGTTGTTAATTAAGATGATCTACTAAATATTATATATAATCATATTTATATCATTTATATCCTGTTCCGTTTTTTTTTTTTTATAGTTTCATTAACTACATCCTATTTTTAAGACACGCCAGTTACACTTTAAACTAGTTTGTTTAATGTGTTTTGTTTTTTTGGAAAAAAATCTTGCCATTTACTCAAAAATCACATTTGATGTGGTCAACAAAAAAAGATGGTTTGGGCACCCAAACCGTCCAACAAAAAAACACATTTTCAGATTTTGTTTTTTTTCAATTATTTTGTGCGAATCTAGATCTGATCTTGTAAACCCTAGGACAATTCAAAGGAGACAATAATGATGTCCTTTTTCACACAAAGTTTTTGTTTTTTTTGTGTTTTAAATTTGACAAGTCACAAAATTAAATAATTAATAAACCAAACTTGTCAACAACAGTATGATAATCACACACATTTGTTTTAACGGATGGAGTACACTCTAACGTTTGCCAGGAAATGATTCCAACGCAATTTAATTGCCCCATTATTAAGTATAGTCTCATAAACAAGGTTGGAAAAAACAACTCGATTATTCTTTTTTTATTGATGATTCCAGAGTTGTTGAGTTTGTGTTTAGTTTTTTTTTTTTTGTTTTTGTTTGGTTTCGATTCGAAACATCGATATTTTTTTTTTTTTTTTGTGTTTGGTTTTTCGAAACTACTTTAATTCATATCAAAGATATGATTTTTTTTGTAGTGGAGGTTGTTTTTCTGATCCTCCAGAGGTAGGGACTGTGCGTTCCTCATAGGGAAATCTTATCAAAGAATCTAGATACTATCTATAGCCTTATTCTAAAGGGTCCCCTACATATCCCATAGAGTTTTTTTTTTATTTATAATTTTTTTTTTTTTTTTTTTTGGAAATCTAATTATTTATTAAATCAAGGTTTTTTGATCTTGATGAATCGTTTATCCATTGATTTAAATAGTAGCTCTTTAGATTTTTGAGTTCATTTCATTTTCAATACCTACTTTCTACTCTTTACTTTTTTTTTTATATTTTTGTCGATTGTATTTATTTTTATCTATTTTTTTAAACAATAAAAATAAATAAATAAATCAACATCAATAAAAAAATGAATAGAAATTATTTTTTATTAATATTGTTTGTATCATTATTTGTATCATTAGTTCAAGGTCAATATAAATTCAATGACAATGGACATTATTATGATTTTATACCGGCTGCTGCCAACTCAATCAGTGATTGTTTACAAAAAATTTCCAAAATGAAAACAGTTGGAAATGCTCTACCGTATGTATAAATAAATAAATAGAAGAAAAATCACAAATTTATTAAATTATTTATAATTATTAATTATTATTTTTATTATTATTATTTTTTTTTTTTTTTAGATATCTTGGTACTATTACAAGTATTGAAGAATTGGCTTTTGTAAATCAATATCTACCCCAATATGGTAATGCACTTATTTCCGGTTCTCGTATGGACAAGTGGGACCAATGGCGTTATCTGTCCGGTCCAGAAGTAAACCAAACACTATTCACTCAATCCTCTGGACAATATAATTACTTTTCATTCTGGACCACTCAATATCCAACTGATAGTCCAACTGAAAATTTTCTTTATTTTAGCAAAAATGAAATGACACTAAGGTAAAAATATAATATTAATTAATTTTTTAATAACTAAAAATTATTTATTAATTATTAATTACATTCAATTTATCTTATTAAATATTTTTAGAAATACACAATTTGTACCAACTGCTAATTATTGGTACTATTTAGTTGAATGGTCGGATCCAAAAGAACCGTATGTACCACCTGTCGACACTCAAGGTGCTCAAGTCACAATGAGTTATCTCGATAACTTTGTTGTCGATTTTGTAAATATCACATTGATACCGAATGGAATGCTCCCAGTCAATTTGACTGTCATTTCAAGAGACGCCCACTACAAGAGAGTCGTTTTCCAAATGCCACCATTGATGGGAACCGGTCTTAATTTTATTATTGTCGACGATGGTTACACCAGATTTTAATATTTCAAATTATAGATATAAAGGTAAATATTATAAATATTTTATAAACTTAATTTTTAATAATATTAATTTTTTTTTTTTCTAATTATTATAGCACCTGCTGCTTTATCAGTTTATCCAACATTCCAACTCAATACATTACTTACGATTGTTGGTGATAACTTTGGTGTTGATAAATCAATTATCAAAGTTACAACCGGTTTGCTTTCAAACCCATGTACCTATGTCAAGATCATTGAAGATCACAAAGTTATTAGCTGTGTTGTCACTCATTATGTTACCAACTTGGTTTTCCTTTATCCAATTGCAATTCAAGTTGGTACTTCACCAAATGTTATCTCTACAAAGATTCCATTCTGTAAGTAATATTTAAAATAGTTATTTATTGATACCCAATTTATTAATAACTATAAAATTTTAGATGATCCTGAAAATATAAAGATGCTTAAATTTTCACCTTCAATTAGTACTTCTCAGAATGTTTTAAATTCAATTATCGATGCTCAAGCCAATTACCTATTGGATGGAAATACTGCTTACTCTGGTCTCATTGATTCCGCCAAACAACAGTCACTCATTGCTTCTGTCTTTGGATTCGGTAGCTTCGGTACTGTCTTCCTCGGTACCATCGGTCTTGGCAATGGAATGGTAAGAGTTAGAAACGGAGGTGGTCCATATGACGGTCAGATTTGTGTAGACAACAACCGTTGTCTTCCAAACATGCTCTACTGTACCAGTAATTTCACTGGTGGTTTACTACTGAACCAAGGTACCATGTACAATGGCATCTACCAGGCTGTCACCGACAACTCTGCCATTAGTGGATCTTACATCCAGTTTGGAGGTCGTCCAGTTATTCAACCGCAAACCTTCTTGATAGACGCCGGCGGTGGAATGGTGATTGTACCGCTCTCAAGTGGCAGCGTTGGATTCAAGTATACCAAGAGATCGTACACCATCAATGGAATCCCACAGAACGCAACAATCGCTGTACTCGACTCGCGTACTCTCGGTCTGCCCATTCCACCAGGTGTCTTAACCACTTTCAATGTCACCGTTACCATCGAAGGTTACACCTTCAACAATATCTCTGTTGAATACACTCCACCCACCATTGTCTCTGTGAAGCCAATCTCCACTCTCGGTGGTCCAATCACTGTCTACGGTTTCAGTTTCGGTGCTGACGAGTCTGCTATCCACGTGACGCTCGACGACAAAGAGTGTGCAAATCCACGTCTTCTCGTGGAGAATACCGTTCTCTCTTGTGTCCTCCCTCCAGGTGTCGGTGCTAATCATCTGCTCGTTGTCAACGCCGGTAACTCGTCGTCCAACGCCACATTCTCCTATTTGCCACCCTCGATTGAAGATGTCCAACAACAGGATACTCTCCTTACCATCGTCGGTCGTAGTATGGGTACCACCCAATTCATTCCAACCGTCTACGTTCCATACAATTCAACTCCATCGATGACACTGACCGATCCCCAAATCCTAACTACAACCGTACCGGTCTATGCACAGAACGGTCGTGTCGTTGTTTCGGTCGGTGGACAAAGTGGATCGTACCCATTCACCTACCAGCCTTTCTTGGAGTCAATTACACCGGCAATGCTTCCAACCACTGAGGGTGGTCCAGTACTTCTCAAAGGTCGTTTCCTCACTCAGTATCGTACCGATAACACTCAGACCAGTTGCAGTATCGCTATTGGTGGACGTCAATGTCTCTCACCGCAATTCTCATACGACACCAACTACACCTATATCCACTGTGTTGCCACTGCAGGTACTGGTGTCAGTTCGAATGTCATAGTAACAATCGACGGTAGAGCTAGTAACACTTTACAACTCGGATATCCAGCTCCAACCATCTCCTCTTACACACAAAACAGAAACACTCTCACTATCTTTGGTGCCAACTTTGGTCCGGACACTGGAAAGGTACGTTTGGAAATCAATGGTAATCTCTTCTTGGTTACTTCACTCGCTACCAATCCATCGAGAATATTTGCAACACTCCCAACCAGTCTTACCAACGGTTACATCAAGGTGATTGTCGACAGTCAATATTCCAACATTGTTCCACTCTCTCTCGTTCCAGTCATCGATACAATCTCTCAGGCATCGATCTTTGGTGGACCAGTATTAATCAACGGTCTATTCTTCAATATCAACGATTCCAACTCCAATCCACAAACACTGAGTGTCACAATCGGTGGTACTGTTTGCGCCAATCCTCAAATTCAAAAAGTTAATCTTCAAGTCGTTTGTAATGTTGTTGCTGGTACCGGTATTAAAGACTTTGTCTTTAAACTTGGTAACAGTACAATCAACCAATTCTACAATTATATTCCACCCGTAATTGCATCGACTGCTTTCAATCCATTGAATGAAACACTCACCGTCATCGGTACCAACATTGGATTCCAACTAGATATGATGTCACTCTATATCGCTGCTGGAGAGCCAACCGACACCGCTATTCTTCTACCATACAACTCCTACGGCGATAAACAAGTGCAAAAAGTACAATTCATCATCCCCGAGGACAGTTACAACAGTAACATCTACTTGATTCTTGACGGTCTCAAATCGAATGTTCTCTACCAAAAGATTCAACCAGCGATCACCAGTGTCGTTAGTAATATTCCAACATCGGGTGGATTGATCACAGTCTACGGTAATCACTTTAGAAATGTTAAACAAGGTGGTAGCTTTGTCAATTCCTACATTTGGTATGGTGGTTATATCTGTCAACTCCAAACATTCGATCTTCACAATCTAACTTGTTTGATGGGTCCTGGAACTGGAACAACTAACACACTCACCTATGTCAGCGATGACTTGGCATCCAACTACGTTGCCTACACCTATCAACCACCAACTGTATCAGCAGTCACCCAATCATCATCGACAGTCCAAGTCAACGGTACCAATTTCGGTGTATCACGTCTTACCGCCTCTGTTTTGTTCAACAACCTCACTTCCTCGCCATCCGCTGTCTCCCACAATCAAACCACAACTTCAATCCCATGGAATTCACTCAATGGTAATCTATCAGTATTGGTATCCGGTCAGCTATCAAACAACTACTCCTACAAGTTGACACCTGTCATCCAAGGTGTTTCCTCGGTTGATAGAACTGGAGGTGTCTTGACTATCTACGGACTGTTCTTGAATGACATTCGTTACGATGGTTTGACAACCAATCCAACAGTTCTCTTCCCCAACGAAGAACAATGTGCCAGCGTTCAAATGCTACCAAGCGATCCAATTGCCAAGCAGACTCGTATGACTTGCATTGCTCCAGCATCGAAAGGAACCAACACCATTGACATTCCCGTTGTTATCACCATCGATGGTGTATCGGTCACCACTTTGTTCACCTACGGATCACCTCTCATCAACAGAGTCGATGTCTCAGTTGACAACACCATCACCATTACCGGTGACCAATTTGGAACGAATGCATCGTTGATCACCGTTGTATTTGGTGGTAATAACATCACCACTCTACTCTCAATCGCCAACGATCAAATCACATTCAAAGCACCGTTGACCGCAATGAATGACTACCTCTATGTCGTCTCCAATCGTAACGGTAAACAATCGACTCAATTCTATGTCCAACTCTATCCAATCATCACCTCGGTAACACAATCCCTCACAGAAGGTGGACGTGTCACAATTTACGGTTCCTACTTGAATCCATTGAAACTCGGTAATCTCTACACCAGCTTCACAGTTACCTTTAACAAGACCATAAGCTCTGCGATCTTGTACACCAACCCAGGCAATACTACTCTGGTGATTGTCACCTCACCACCCGGCACCGGTCTCAACTACCCAGTCACCGTTAACATCGAAGGTTTGAAAGCATCGATCAACACATTCGGTTACCAACCACCAGTGATCCAATCGACCACCCAAAAAGGTCAACAACTCACATTCATCGGTAATAACTTTGGTAGCGATATCGCCAAGGTGACATTACTCCCATCGTTCACCATCGCCAGTGTCAGTGACCATGCTCTCACAGTCAACATCCCATCGTCTGCTCAAAACGGTCCATTCTCTGTTTCAGTAGATAGCCAACTCTCCCCAACTTTCGACGCCAAACTAACACCAATCATCACATCCATCATCTCAGTACCAATTACAGGTGGTGATATTACCATAAAGTAAGTTGTTAAGAATTTGACTCAAATTCATAAAAAATTGTTAACAATCCTTTTTTTTTTTAGTGGATATTATTTCAATACAAGACGTGCTGATGGTACTGCAACACCAATCTCTGTCAATATCAATACTACTGTTTGTGTATTTAAATCGACTATTTCCAATGTCGGTGTTATTTGTACTTTACCAGCTGCCAACATCCTCAACAAACAATTGAATGTTACCATCGATGGTAAAGTAGCATCTGCCGTTTATTCATCGAATGGTCCAACCGCCACTGGAATGATCAAGAGTACTCTTTTCAATGTGCCTGCTATCATTACAATGGCCGGTACCAATTTCTACGATCCACTATCAGTGTATATTGCCGATGTTGAATGTACCAACGTCATTGTAATGGATTCGCAATCGTTGAAGTGCGATTTCGATGCCACCGTTCAACCATCGATCTCGCTCTTGCCAGTGTCGATCTTCTCCTCGAATATCAAAACAACCGCCAATATCTTTGCCTACGACGATATCAGTTGTCAGAACAACTGTACCAACAACGGTCGTTGTTTCAACGGTCAGTGCAGCTGTAACATCGGATTCGGTGGTGCACTCTGTCACACCGCAGTCAACCTCACCGTGCCGCTCCCAGAAGTAAACTCAACCTCTGGTGTCTTTACCATCGACCAAGATGTATTCACAGCGGGACTTGCATTCATTCGTGAAGTTACGGTTGGTTTCGTCACCGTGCGTACCATCCCAACTGACACTCTCAGCTTTACCGTCGTCTCAACTCAAGAGGTCGGTGACTACATCCTTCAGAAATCGATTGGTGTTGAAGTCAATCCAAATCCAAACTCGCGATTCTCCATTGAAATCGATACCTACACTCTCAAGTATGGAAGAGTATTCGAGTTTGCAGGTGAGAGAATCTCTGTCGATACTCATTCCTTCAAACAGAATGTAAAAGTTAATAACTGGCGTTTCGATAGTCTCCAAAATACTCTGCAGTTGATCTACCTTGCCGATGCACCCGCATCCGTCAACCTAGAGAATTGTAACGAAGCAAGTGTCTCCAACCTAACACTGTTCAATTCACTCGATGGACAACAACGTTTGCTATCATTCGACATTGAAAATAAGCTCGGTATCTTTACTGGTAGATTCTCAACCCGTTTGATTAAAGATGGTTACTTGTCAGTGTTGTCAGTGACAGCTATCGAGTTGTCCGATCCAATTTGGCCATCGAAGGACGGACATCTCAAGACTTTGGTTGCAGTCAACATCCCAGTGTTTGAATCGTACGCACAATTCGATCCATCTTTCTCTGCCTATCGTATCAATGGAACTAATAAATGTACTCCACCTTCCACACCTACACCCGTGCCTACCATCACAACCGCAACTGCTACAGCGACTGCTACTTCAACCGCTACTTCAACCGCAACAACTGGAGATGCAACAACTGCAACTACTTCCACTCCAACCACCACTCAAACAACTTCCACCCCAACCTCGTCAAATCCAACTTCCACCCCAACCACCACTCAAACAACAACTGCAACCACCACTGAAACTACTTCAACTACCAATGGACAAGTAGACGGTCCAACCACTTCTACTATCACAGGATCATCTATTCCAACTATTACAACATCTACTACAGGTACAACCGGTCCATATAAATCATGTCCAGGTCATCCAGTATGTGGTGGTCACGGTCTTTGTAACTCTACAACTCTGTTGTGTCAATGTCATCCAGGATATAGCGGCGCTGATTGTGGTGGTACCTACGTTCCACCAACCACTCCAATTATCCCAGACCCAGAGAAACCATCCACCAATCAAACCAATGACCAAACCAACTCGGAAATCAAGATCGATATTGTCTCGCTTCGTGAGTTGACCTATGGAGATGCCTTGGTCAAGGAATACCCATTGGGCAACTGGACAATGACTCAAACCAATCTGACAACCTCTAGACGTCTCGTCTACAAGACAACAGTTGTTGGCACCACCGTTTTGAGTATCATCATCGATACATTCAATGCCACCACCACAGTGGAGTTTGCCGGTCAAATCTCAACGATGGCACCGGGCGCCATCAAATACTCTGCCTCGATCTCCAAATATAATTTCGCAGCACTCTACAATAAGCTGGAATTGGTATTCTCAGCGACTCTTGGTGATACCAAAGAGAGCAAAGACACATGTTCCTACACCTCGTACGAATACGACGAGAACAACTCACTCCGTTCGATCTCACTGCAAATCAATGGACAAACACTCTACGGACGTTTCCAAAACAGTGTAATTCTCGATGGCAAAACTTTCGCTACCACCTCGAGAGTTCTCGAATCCAACGATACTTCGACATCGACCAAAGCCAAGGCATTGGTAGGAATGATCATCGCGCCGACCAACTACGAGAGATCTGCAGAGATCGATCCGGATTTCTCGCTACTTCTCACCGGTAATGCCAAAGACAAATCAGGCAGTATCTGTAATTCATCAAAGAAGAAACTCTCGACCAGCCAAATCGTTGGTATTGCTATTGGTGCCGCAGCCGCAGCTGCTGTCGTCGGTACCATCGTAGGTTACACAATCCACAAGAAAAGAAAAGAAAACCAAGAAAATAAATCCATATCATCTAAAATGAGTGGATTAAATAAATAAAATAAAACAAAATAATATTAAAATAAATTTCAAATGATATATTAGTTCAATTTAAAAGAGTTATTTTTTGATCTAATTTCTTGCTCCTCCTGGTTTGTAAATTAACTAAAATAAAAAATAAAAATACAATTCAAAATCTATTAGTTTAGTTAGATAAAATAACAGAATGGAACAATAAATATGTTTGTTTGATGAACAACTAATTCCTGATTTGTAAATTTAAAAAAAAAAATCAAAAAAAAAAAAAATAAAAGGAAATGAATGATTTGTCATTTAAAAAAAAAAACGTGCGAAATTCTTATTCATTGTTAATTTCAACATCTATTATTACAAATTAAATAATATAATATTTAATTTGTAAATGTTAAGAGTTAATAAACTTAAAAGTGTAGTTGATAAATTTACTACATTATCACAATCATCATCATCATCATCATTGTTGAGCAGATCATTGAATAATAATAATAATAGTCAAACAAAGACAACGACTATATCAACTTTAATAATGTCACAACAAAAGAAAAAACCAACTATTCAAACTAAAGCAAAGTTACCAAAAATATCACAATGTGCTGCTGCACTCCAGGGAAATAGATTCTACTCGACCAAGCCTGGATTCAAACCGGCACCCTACTTAGGACCACCACCAACTCTCAATGAGATCGTTAAGCTCGAGTTACTCCAGAAGGAGTCACCAGAGACCATCAAAGAGATCTGGTTGCGTTATCACTCCAAGAAGGACTCGATCTGCGCCGTCATCCCTGCTGAGACCTACAACAAGCTGAAGCAACGTGCCAAGTCGTGTCCACTGTTTGTCTTCCCGTTGCCAGGTGACAAAGGATACATCTCCATTCTCTATCAATGGCAAGAGGACTATTTCATGTATACATATTTGGATCAGTACAAAAAGTACACCGTCAACGCTGTTCCATGGTTATCAGCCGCTCATTACACCGATCTCCTAGAGTCAAAAGGTATTGTTTTAATGAGAGCCGATCCAAATCTGTAAGTTATATTTATTTGATATTATAATAATAACAATCAATCAATGTCTAATTACAAATAATTGTAAATCTATTATTATTATTATTATTATTAAAGCGAGGTATTAAATACAGTTCAAGCACAATTTCTTTATAATCAAACACAGATCTTCTTGTTGGACGATAAGAAATTTAATATTATGCAAACATTCACCTACAATCCACAGAGATTCGATTTCAATGCTGTGTTGAGAGAGATTAACGACCAGAAATCAATGTTGGAAACTGTGCAAGATCCAAACGATAAATCACATAAAATAGTCAATTTCGACAATAACACAGCATCAGGAGTCAACAGTAGCAATAAGGAAGATATTGCAGCTGCAGAGACTACATCAACTACCACCACTACATCAACAAAAGTAGAGACAACAGGGGAGAAAGAGTCACAAGAAAAGAATCAGCCGATCACAATGGACACCTATAAGGTCAAGCCATCACTGTCTGCCACCACATCACAATCTTCTTCATCATTAGATTAAATAAAGTATTTTTATTTGTTAAATTGAATGAATTCCTGTTACAAGAATTACACGTAATACAGTTATTTAATATGAATAAAATAAGACGACTTTATTAGTTTACAAATGTATGATATTTATAGTGTTTGTGATTAGCTAGTATTCTTGCCAGTTTCCATATTCTAAGGTATTTCTTATTCTTGTATATTTCTCTAACAATTCCTTCATTTTCTGGCATTAAAAAAGGAATAAAACTATAAATTCTTAAAAAATAAAAATTTTTTTCAACATCCGACTTTAACTCAAGTGGTAGAGTGTTTGACTGTAGTAAGAATCACAAGAGATATCAAAAGGTTGCTAGTTCGAGTCTGGCAAGTCGGATTTATAAAAATTTATTCCCGGATGCGGTAAAGGTTGATTTTTGTAAGAAGGTTCATCTTTTGTTCTGTTCCAACCCTCTAAAATATCATTTGCAAAGACTCGCTATTATCTGTTCATCCTCTCTTTTACATGTATTAGCCCGGATTTAGTTGATTTGTAAAAAAAATGATGGCACAATTAAATTAAGTAAAACAAAAGAATTGTGTTTAAATTTGTTTATCTATTTTATATATTTTTTTAAAAAAGTATGGTTAAAATAATAAAAAACAATGAAGGAGGTAAAAGTTGATAGGATTGATTAACTGGTGTTGGTGTAGGAGTTGAAGTTGGCTTTTCTATTGTTCCAATATTAAAAGGATCAGTTGTACGGATGCATCCTGATGATTCAGTGACGATGAATTGATAGGTTCCATTTGATAGATTTGTGACATTCAAATCGTTTCCTTGAGTTTCATTTCCAACCAAAGAATTTAATCCATTTGTAATATTAATTAATTTGATAGTTAAAGAATCTGATAATTCTGAAGTTGCATTTATACTCACTCTGATTAACTCGTACTTTTAGCATCCCTGAAAAATAAAAAAAAATTCAAATTAAATAACAATCACACATTAAACCCACCAAAAAAAAAATAAAAAAATAAAAATAAAAGCTAATCACACAAAAGAGAGCGTATAGTGACCTCTCTCCACAGTGAAATTCGTACTTTTAGCTTTTTTAGCTATTTTTTAATATATTTTAATAATATTTATAAATAATAAATAGAAAATGATTCTCTATAAATTATATTATAGATATATAAAAATTTTTATATACTTATTATTGATAGGTGTAGTAGTGTGTGCATGCTAATTGTGGACTCCAATATAACCACTCTTCTAGTAGATCAAGACATTATAAGAAAGATCACAAGCAACCCTGCCAACAATCTTGTGATTACTGTTCCAACACGGCAACCAAAGTATCAGTTTGTAGACATCGCAGCTGTACCAGTGGAAAGAAATATAGTGAATCAAATTTGTCAAAACATGAGAAAAGAAAAAAATACCATTCTAATTGTGGTATTTCATCTGGATGCTTACCATGTATTGAGTTAGAGGAAATGCGAAACGCAAGAGATGATATTCCAATTGCAAAGCTGGCACAATTGAAAGATGAGTTACTGATTCCAGATGGCTGGTGGTCTCATCTGCGCCAAACCTAATGAATGATCCAAGCATTACCAATGCGGTTGCTACCACTACTACTACAACTGCTGCTGCTACTACTACTGCTACTACTACTGCTACAACTAGAGTTTCAACTTTCGCGAACCAACAACCATTAATTAACGAAAATCATTTGCCTATTCCTGCCTTCTCTGTAGGTGAGAGTGTTTATGGAAAAGCGGTCAATGGAAGAGACTTTGGGACATGGTGGCCTGCTACTGTCAAAAGCATTGAATACAGCAATGAAAACAACGAATGGTGTTATACTATTAAGTTTAAGCAAGGAAATGAAGGTTTAGAAACATTAATAGGTCACAACTTAGTAACAATAGATGAGGATAAAGAATTCACAGTCAATAACATTAAAGATAGATTGGATGTTTTGGTGTTTGATAAAACAACAAAAAAATACTATAAAGGTGAAATAATAGAAGGTACTGAACAATCTAATACAAGAAAAAGAAAGGTGACTGCGATAGAAGTAGCATGTGAAGGTACAAATAATTATGATTTAAATAATATTCTTAATTCCACAGGTATACAAATCAGTAAAGAAAGAAAGAGAAATGAGTTTTTAAGAGTAGAACCATTCAAAATTGAATATTTTTTACAAGATATTTACCCAATAATAAATCTATATAAATTATCTAATATAAAATTATTGTTTATTGACTTTTCTTATTTAAATAAATTTATTAACTATTAATTCATTGCATATTCTAATAGTAGTAATAAAAAAGAAATGATCAACAAAAAAAAAAAAAAAAAGTGAAAAACAGCTATTTTTGCAAAAATGAAAGTGCAAACCTTCTGATTTTTGAAAATTGTGATATTGATCATTGTAAAAATTTGGTGAGCAACCTTTTTTTTTTTTTATATGTAAAAATTAAAATTTGAAAAATTAATGTGTGGTTAATATGAGGATGCTAATTGTACGATTAATTCGGAGTGTGCTGATGAACCTAAAACTTGAACGTTGGTATCAATCAAATTCGATGGTATATTAATAATCATCAGTGCTGTTTGTTCACATAAATTTGGTTTACTAATTGAAATAACTAATGCGTTATATCCTGATGGCAAAAATATTGGATTGCTATTACTTTTCTCTGAGTTTGCAATGGAATGCTCAACTGGATCCGATGGTAATTTTTAACTTTTTTATTGTTTTTTAAAAAGAAGATCTCTAAAGAAATAATAGGATTGTTCCCCCAACCCTTTTTTGATATCAAACTTTTGCCCATTAATTGATTAAAACAGTTTATTTTTTTAAACCTTTCATAATTTTAAAAACACAGCTTTTAATTGAACATTAAAAATGACAAAATAATGAGTGTCATTATTGAGAGTAATGATGATGATGGTGAAAGTTGATGTGATTGATTAATAGGTTGTGTTGGAGTTTCAGTTGGTGGTTGTGTTGGACATTCAAGAATGTTGAATTGTGGTGTTGCGATGTAACAACCAGATGATTCAGTAACTGTGAATTGATAGGTTCCACGAGAGAGGTTTGAAATGCTGGCTGTGTTTCCATTGATTACTTGTCCAACCAAATTACCGTTTCCATCTAATGGACTATTAGTTACATTAAACAATCTAATAACCAATTGACTTTGAAGTTCTGATCTTATTACAATCGAGGCAGTTGCGCAAATCGATGATGTAACTTCAGCTTCGACGATATTCGATAGTACTGTGAATGTTTGGCTGACAACTTGTCTACATGAAGATGAAGTCGTAACTCCAGTCACTGTATAGCTACCAGGTGCCAATGTCAAGTTTCTTGAGCCAATCTCAGCGCCACCCACAAAGTAAATACTATCCATATTGTTACCTCCTTGCGTAGTAGAAAATGTTACTGTTCCATTTTTACCTGGAGTGCATTGGTTAATGACTGATGCGGTAATGACTGGTGAAGAGGCGTTAACAAATATATTTTCAGAAGAGGTGAAGCATGTCAAGTCTGTATTATTGATGGTTGCTAATAGATAGACACCAGAAGTCAGTGAATCCCAACGTCCTTTGAGTACTTGAGGGAGTAACGATTCTCCAGCTACATCGAAAAGTAAATAAGTGAAATCTGGATTTTGGTTGGTGATGGTAATGGAACCATCTCTAGTTCCAATACATGTTTCACTGGTAACTGATGTTTCGATTGGTATTTGTGATAGTGGAGTGTCTACATAGATGTAGGAATAGGTATATTGTTGACCGGTTGCTTTCAAAGTGAAATAAAAATCGACATTCGTCAAAGTATGAATTTGATTGTTTGAATCCAAACTACCGATGCTTGTACTAATATAATATTGGTCGACAATTGATTGTGGGATTTGGAGTGTTTTATCTTTGGTTCCACATTTCGTGATAGTTTGAATTTGGAAATCTGGTTCTGGTGGATTCTTTGGCATGTCTACAAAGGCAGAGCAATAATCATTGTAATCATATAAAAAGACACCCCTGTTATCTGATGAAATCGAACCAATGTAGTCTGGATAAACATAGCTTGACTGTGAGGTGAAAGCTACGATACTTTCCATTCTAATCTTTGTATTAGTTGTAAAATTAACTGAACCAGGTTGATATCTAAATGGTTGATCTATTGAAAATGTGAAATCTTTATTTCAAAAATAACGTCAGTAACTAGTATATTATTAAAATAGTTTAAAAAAAAAAAGATAACTTACTGACTGGACTTGTTTGCGCAGTTCCTATAAAATTCCATTGACAATAATCACCAGATTTAACTTTAAAGTTATAATTTCCAGTGGGAATGTTGACAATTAGTTTCATTCCACCGATATAATAATTGGAATTGAATGAGTCGACTGACGTATTTTGGATGTCATTTCCTAATCTGTCTTTACCTTTGACTCGATAGATACCATCTGATCTTCCCAAACCATTGTTGCAAGTTGGGCGATAGATTTCCTCTAGATTGACTTGACCATCGGTAACGATGGGTATTATCTTTAGACCTACTCCACAAACTGTGTGATTGAAATAAATGGAATAGCCATCTGGGTAGACTGCCAATTGTGTGAAAGCGCCTGTACTTGTTGCTTGCTCACCAATTGCCAATAAATGATAGTCTGAGAAATTGGAAAATACAATCGATCCAGTTGGTTGGTTGCATTTTGTTGAATCTTGGTTGGTAACTGTGTATTGGAGGTCATAGTCTTTACTATATGGAATATCTACATCTATAACAGAGAAACATCTAGAAACTTTCGTTTGATATAGAGCAACGATGAAATATTTTCCAACTGGGAGAAAAATTTGTCCATTACGAAACCCTATTGGTGTTGTATTGTTAATTGCAAGATATATTAGATCTAAAAGATCAACAGATATCAATTCTGCAACCATAAAAGAATCTTTACAAACTGCTGGTTGTATAATCTTGTATGTTGTATGATTCTTTACATCTAATAATAATTATAATTAAAATTAGAAATTGTCTTTTTACGATTTTGATTTTTTCCTAATTCTTTGATGATCTTATATACATACTGCTACTTGTAAGTGGGAATTGAATTGGTGGACAAGATCCAAATGTAATTTGATGTTTTTGAGTTTCTCCAGGATAAATATCCACTGTAACATTGTCAATGGTAATACCATGGTTGATGAACAAATAATTCACAGTGACTGCATCGGAACATGTTGTGGTTGATCTAATTACTTCTGTTATGACATTGATTGTTGTGGTATTGGGATTTGGCAATGACAGTGCAATGTCATATGTAAAGTAGCTGCAATTAGCTGACTCTTTGTAAATAAATTGCAGTGAGCTTGAGGTAAACACTTTTTTGAAGATACCATCGGTTGTTGTATAGTTAATATTCAAGTTGGAATCATGAATGACGATTTCATTGAATAGATTATAGTTTTGAAGGGCAATGGTCGAAATTCCAAGACAATCGGTGGAGGTTGATTCAATCGAGTAAAGAGGTACTCGTTGGAATTTAATTGGAATAGGATCACCACATGTCTGAACTAGATATTCTTTGCCATATTCTAATGTCATATACATATTGGTCATAGGAACGTTGTTCACTACAATATCAGAATAATTTCCGTTATATTGGATCTTAATCATTCCAGGAGTGTCACAGGTTGGAATGGCATCGATAGAATAAGTAAAATTGGTACCGAGATTAGGAGTAATGAAATTATAGGCAACTTGGAATTGGCCGCTTAAATGAATCGTGAGTGACGCTCCCCTTTGGAATGTCAATATATCACCAACCATGAATCTAGGTCCATTCTGAATGTACATCGAATAATCGGCACCAGTTACATTGTTATCAAAGTAGAATGAAACATCGACTGTTCCATCTTGGCAATTGGAGGAATGGATTTTGTTTCTTAAAACTGGGAGTAGGTTGGAGGAGATAGTCATTAACTGTGCTCCACAAGTATTGGAATTGGCGATGAGAGTATACACCTTTTGGTCTTCATATGGGAACGTCATAGTGCTTGGATCGATTGGAGCAACTTCATTTCCTTCAGAGTCGTACAAGTGGGCAGAGCTGAAACTCTGGTAGTTTAAAATGGCTACAGTTCCATTGCTTCCAATGATTCCCTGGGAAAATGAAAGAGATGGGACCAACGGATTTTGAGCTTGTAGTCTGATAAGGAATGTATAACCATTTAGAAAAGTTATACTATGCACTCCATTGGATTTCACTCTATATTGGAAGGTCGGTGTGAAAGCAATCATTTCATTGGGTATCTGAGGAGCTACGGATTGGATGGTAAACGATTCCGTATTGATTTGGGTGTTGTTGATTGGCGTGAGAGTGGCATTGGTATATAAACAAAGGGGTTGGACAATTTTGGTGTATGGAATAGTCAGAGTTTTCGTATTGGAAACGACGGTACGATTACAGGGAGCACCACTGTAATCTCTAAAGGTGTAATAGACATCGTAGATATCGTTGACGGTGAATCTCATACGAGTACTCGCAGACTGGTAGTAACTGTATATCTTCTCTGGAACGGCATGGGAGCTACGTCCGACAGCACCGAAATCAATCAGTGAAGAATTACTATCCTCGTAGTATAAATCGGCATACCAATATCGAGTTGGATTTAAAAATTGGTAGTTTCCTAGAGGAGGAGCATTACTACCACATTCCACAGATTGAACAACACTAGTTCCAATACTATAAAACAAATATAATACAAATATATAAATAAATTTAGAATTCATAACTGTTCTAATCAATAAATGAGTTAAATTTTGTTTACGTACTTTAAAGTTAGGTTGGTTGTATAACTAAAAGATAAAAATGGGTTTTTTTGATAAAAAAACTGATCAAAAAAAAAGACTCTTCATGAAACGATTCCTTGAAAAATCAAAATGTGTTTAAAAAAAAAAAAAACAAAATTTGGTGTTTAAGAGATTTTAATCTAGATAGTTAAAAATGCTTAATTTAATAATATTCAATTTTATTTATTATTATTATTTTTTTTGCAACAAATTTTAATTAAGCAAAAAAGATTAATGAAAGAATGGAGAAGAATAATAATGAAGTGTATGGTGAAAGTTGATATGATCGATTGATAGGTGTTTGTGTTGGAGTTTCAGTTGGTGGTTGTGTTGGACATTCAAGAATGTTGAATGATGCTGTTGTAATCGAACATCCAGATGATTCAGTGATTGTGAATTGATAGGTTCCACGAGAGAGGTTGGTGATGTTGGCTGTGTTTCCATTGATTGCTTGACCAACCAATGAATTACCACCATTTGTAACATTATACAATCTAATTGTCAATTGATCTTGAAGTTCTGATGTTGCTTTGATACTGGCTGTCGAACAAATCGATGATACAACTTCTGCTTCTAGGATATTCGACTGTACTGTGAAATCTTGGTTTACGAATTGTCTACAGGTACCTTCATTTACAAATGCCTTGACTGTGTAATCACCTGATGGCAGTATTACTTTGGTTGAATTAATCTGGACATCAACTGAATAAACTACATTGTTTACTGGTTGATTGTTAACAGTTGTTGAGAATGAAACAACACCATTGGATTGAGCAGAACATTGATTGGTGGTAATGGCAATGGTAACTGGTGAATTGACTTGAATTTCGACTTGTTCAGAGGTTTTACATGCGACATTAGTGTTGTTTGTTGCATAGATAGAATAGATACCTTTGGTGAGTCCACTCCATCCTCCATTGATTGGATTAGCATAGTTAATTTCTGTATTGACATTGTAGAGAGAGTATATTAGGTTTGGATCTTGATTGGCGATAGTTATCGATGCATCACCACTACCCATACATGACTCGTTGGTAAAACTATAGGAAACAGGTGGCAATGCTTCAGTGTTTTGAGTTTCAAGAGTAAAGTATGTAGCAACTCCAGTTGTCTTGGATGTCAAAACAATGTCAATTCCATTGAAAGCATAAACCATGTTGTTTGCATCCAGGAGACCATTGGAGGTCTTAACATAATAGTTGTCGACAACACTCTGTGGGAATTGGATTTGTGTATCCATCGATCCACATTTCTTGATTTGTTTGATTCCGAAATCCGGGTTCAACACTGGATTTAGTGGTGCCGATGTCATCACTTTACAATAGTCATTATAAAAAGCTGTGAATGTATCGACAGTATTTGGATAAACTGATAAATCAAGATGATTAGGATAAACAAAACTACCACCAATTCCATCTACTTCTGGACCATCAATTCTAATATATGAACTGAAATTGAAATTAAATGATCCTGGATAGGTGGTATATTGTTTGATATCTGAGAAGGTAACATCTTTGATTTTAAATAAATAATGATTAATATTTGTTAAGTTTGTAAGTAGTTTTTATTTGTAATAACTTACTAATTTCATTCAGTTGGTAAGTAGCTTGCACACCCCAAGAGCAAAACTGTTGTGATTTAATTTTATAATCTAGTTTAGTTTGACCAGCAATAATACCTAAACCATCAAATCCATATGTTGAATTGAGAGACAGGTTTGATATTCTATCTCCAAGTCTATCAAAGACATTCAATTGATAAACACCATCGGAATATCCCATTCCTCTGTCACAAGTTGGATGATAGATTTCTTCAATACTAACGTGACCATCAGTAACCACCGAAATATTGTTGATTTGACCAACTCCACAAACTGAATGATTGAATTGAACTGTGTAATAGTTTGTTGATAATTTATTGAATGATCCATTGTCGGATGTGGTTCCATTAACGAGTGTAAGATTGCTGAAATCTGCGAAATTAGAGAATTGAATTGAACCAGTTGCTTGGTTACATTTCGTTGAATCTTGGTTGATTACATTGTATGAAAGTTCAACATCTCTTGTGAATGGGATGTCAATTTCCAATCTGGTTCCACAATGTCCACGATCGTTCTGATAATTGAGATCAATCAAGTGTTTACCTGTTGGAACTAAATAGGTTGCATCATCCTTATTGATATTAACTGGTTGCAAGTCAATATTGATAGAAGATAATTTCAAAAGATCAACCGATTCCAATTGGATGAGAGCAAATGAATCTTTACAAACTGCAGGTTTAATAATCTTGTATGTTGTTGTATTTAAAATATCTATAAATAATAAATTAAAAAATAATTAGACTTGATAAAACTTTATGAATATCATTTTACTTACTCAATGAATCAACAGTAAGAACAATTAAACTTGTACCGCAAGTACCAAACTTTAAATAATGGTTAAAAGTACTTCCCAACATTAGATTGGGTTGTGTGAAATTCTCCAAAACTACACCACCTTTTTCAAGTTGGAAATTCACTGAAATTAAGTCTTGACAAGAATCTGGTTGATTCACTATTTGTTGATGAATTTCGATTGTTTCTGAACCTGTATTATCCATTGGAAGTGATATATAATATTCAGACTCGGTACAATTGTTGCTGAGTTTGTAGACGAATTTGTAGTTGGTCGAGAGATAGACATTACTAAAGATACCATCCACTGCCGTATAGTTAGAATTTAAATCTAACAAATAAATAGATGAGAATATCTGATAGTTTTGAACAACAATAGATGCCGTTCCAAAACAATTACCCGAGGTACGATCGACTGAGTATAATGGTACGGTGTTAAAGTTGATATAGAAAGATCCACCACATTTCGGGTAAACATTGTAATTGGTTCCATATTCCACGGCGATCTGCTTAGTGGTAAGTTGAATATTGTTAACTTTGATATCTGAAATATCACCGGCATAGTTGAATGTCACCAAGCCATCTGAGTAACATGTTGGATAGCTGTCAATCGTGTAACTAACACTCGAACCAAGTGATGGAGAAGAATAGGAATAGGTACTAGCCAATCCATTAATACCAGTTACACTTATAGTATACGTAGTTCCTTGTGCCAAGGTGAGATTATTACCAACTTGGTAAGCCGAACCTGCAACATTTATAGTATAATCACTCTGTGATACATTGTATCCAAAGTCAAATGAAACATCGACAGTGTTTGCTTGACAATTGTATGAGTGTACGGTACTATAAACATTAATATCCACTTCTGGTTGTAAATCCATAATTTGAGTTCCACAAGTATCGGAAACAGCAACCAATGAATACAACAGGTTGTTAACTATTGGGTAATTGTTTGGAGTGGTTGGAATAACTTCAGGACCTGACGAAGAAAACAACTTAATAGATGTAAATCTATTGGCATTCAAAACGGTCAAGTTACTTTTCTTTCCAATCACACCAGTTGTATATGAAATGATTGGAACCAATGAGTTTTGAGCTTGTAATTGGAATGGGAATGAATAACCGTTACCATAGGTAATAGTATGGACACCATTGATCGATGTTTTATATTGGAATGTCGGAGTGTAGGCTTTCATTTCGTAGAGGGATGAAGGAGAGGTCGAGCATTTCACTTGGAAATTAGGTGTGTTCATGTAGGTGTTGTTGAATGGGGTGAGAGTGGCATTGGTGTACAAACAAACCGGTTGGACAATATCGATCGATGGTAGACTCTGAGTGTTGGTGTCAGATACCAAACTATGATTACATGGAACACCATTGAAATCGCGAACCGTGAAGTAAACATCGTAGATATCGTTGACTTGGAATCTAAGACGAACAACCCTCTTATATAAAGATATTAGGTAGATCTTTTCTGGAACGGCATGAGTCTTACGACCAAGACCACCAAAGTCAATCAAAGAACCATCGGCATCAGGATAGTTTATATCGACTCGCCAATAATTTTCGAATACTTGTTGATACTTTGCTATTGGAGGAGCATTACTTCCGCATTCCGCTGAAAGAACAAAATCTAAAGTACAAACATAATAAACTAAGGATAATACTAATAAATAAATAATATTTGAATTCATTATTATTATTAGCTAATGATATCAACGGTTTAGCTATTGTTTGATCAAGATAGATGAAATAAATAGATCCTTTCAAACCAGTTTTGTCAAAAGAAAAAAATAGTTAAAGATTTTTGTTTTATTTCTATTCTTTGAATGTTAATATCTATTGCGCATATCAACCACGTTGTTAAAGGCAAAATCAATTTTCGGATGAGGCATGAAAAAAGGAACAAAAAAAAAAACACAAAAAACACAGTCTTGCCTTTTTTAAATTCGATCTCAGTATGGGTGAAGAATTTGAAAAAACAAAATTTTCTAAACTGATAAAAGGTGAGACGTCGCACCTTTCATTTCATTTTGAACGTTACTTTGTTCACATTACAAATAATTTGAACATATAATAAATAACTTTTCGAAGTTTAATTTTTTTTATTAAAATTGATAAATAACATTAGTAATAGTAATTTTAATATCAATATTACTAGTTTATTAATATTAGTTTTAAAATAAAACAAACCAAAATTAATAAAACTATATATAGAGGTACAAATAGTGATAAATCACTAGAATCTCACTTGACTGATGATATAGAAGTCAAGAGCTTTGATTTATTATATTTAATAATCCTCATAGTAATGTTTCTTTATTTATTGTCCTATCTACCATTTATAAAAGAAAGTTGGATGATGCAGAAGATGAATATGAAGAGAAATTATGGCAAAGGATAGAATAAAGATCGAGTAAACAGCGTGAAATGACAAAAGAAGCCTTTATCAACCTGAGTGAAAGTAATGAGAGACTAGAAACAAAGCTAGCGGAAAACAAATAGAGAGTGATAGTCCTATATTAGCTAAAGACGAAGATGATGTCATTGCAGTTGATGGTGTTAGTAATAATGAGAACAATATTAATCCAAAAGCATAGAGAAGAAGAAGTCAAAAAAAAATTATTCTGTCAAAGAAAAGAATGGTTTAATGTCATTCCTAAACACTTATGCAATGCTACCAGCAGATTTTATATTATATAATTTTTGTTCAATTTTTTTTATTAAATATTTAAATATAATTTATTTGTTTAATTATGATAAATGAATAACATAGAGATAATTGTTAGGAAAGTGAATAATAAAGAGGATGATGGTGAAAGTTGGTATGAATGATTGACAGGTGTTTGTGTTGGAGTTTCAGTTGGTGGTTGTGTTGGACATTCAAGAATGTTGAATGATGTTGTTGTCATTAAACATCCAGATGATTCGGCAACTGTGAATTGATAGGTTCCACGAGAGAGATTGGTGATGTTGGCTGTGTTTCCATTGATTGCTTGACCAACCAATGAATTACCACCATTTGTAACATTAATCAATCTAATGATCAATTGATCTTGAAGTTCTGATGTTGCTTTGATACTGGCTGTCGAACAAATCGATGATACAACTTCGGCTTCAATGATATTCGATTGGATTGTGAAATCTTGGTTTACAAATTGACGGCAAGTACTATCTTTAACAAATGCCTTGACTGTGTAATTACCTGATGGCAATAATACTTGTTCGGAATTACTTTCAACACCATCAACTGAATACACTACATTCTTGGCTTGTTGATTGTTTACGATTGTTGAGAATGCAGCAATTCCATTTCCTCCAGTAACACATTGTCTTACTACTGATGGATTTACAACTGGTTCGTTACTATTGATAATAATTGAATATAATTGATTGCACGACAATGAAGTGGTATTGGTTACAGATAATTGATATTCACCAACAGGTAGACCAGTCCAACTTCCATTTACTGGCTGTGGATAAGTTGAATCACCAGAGAGACGGTATGTTAATGATGCATCTGGGTTAATGATGGTAATGGAACCATCGGAACTTCCAAAACATGATTCATTGGTTAAGGTGTATTGAACATTGGATGGTGCTTCAATATTTGAGTTATCCATTAGAAGGAAATGGAGTTGACCAGTAGCTTTCGATGTTAACAATATATAAAGTCCTGAGTAAACTGGTATTTGATTATTTTCATCTGGAACTCCATTGTTTGTAGTAATATAATAGTTATCGACAACACTCTGTGGGAATTGAGCATAATTATCCAAAGTTCCACATTTCGTTGTTATTTTGATACCGAAATCTGGTTCTGCTGGACTGACTGGTCCTGGTGTAGAAACAACACATAAATCATTATACATTATTTGGAATGGATTTTGATTTCCTGGCACCAAAGCGAAATCTATATGGTTGGGGTAAACAAATGGAGATCCAAATCCACTTATACCTGCTTGGTTAATTCTAATGGGTTGATTGACATTGAAATTAAAAGATCCAGGGTATGAGGTGAATGGTTTAATATCAGAATATGTGATTTCTATTTTAATTGGAAAAACAATAAAATTATTATTCGGTTAAAGATGATCATAAATTTAATAATAATAAAAACTTACTAATATCTGTTAATGGAATTTCACCTTGAATCGGCCAAATACAATTGAGGTATTGGATTCTATTTTCATATTCATCATAAAGACCAGCAATAATTCCCATATTATCGAATGAATATCTTGGATTGGTTGTGATATTTCTAATTCTATTTCCCAATCTATCAAATACAGTGACACGATGAATACCATCAGATTGGCCTTTCTTAATACAAGTTGGGTGGTAGATCTCCTCTAAAATAACTTTACCATCGGTAACGATTGGAATATTGATTTGACCAACTCCACAAACTGTATGATTAAATTCGAATAAGTAATCACCAGTATTCAATTTACCAAGTGTTCCAGAAGAATCTAGTGGCATGGCATCGAATTCCAAAGAAAAAAAGTCGGCAATATTTGAGAAATGGACAGAACCAGTTGCGAAACTGCAATTTGTGGAATCTTGATTGGTGACAGTGTATGCGATTTCAATATCCTTTGTGTATGGAATATCGATTTCCAACACCGCTACACAACCTGCCATGTCATTCCAATAGTTAAGTTCGACTATATGTTTTCCTGTTGGAACTTGGATAATTACTGAGTTTCTATCAAAACCATAATTGTTTCCATCGACATACAAGCTATCCAAATTTAATAGATCTACAGATTCGAATTGAACCAATGCCAATGAATCTTTACAAACGGCAGGTCTAATTATTTTGTAGGTCGTTGCATTTAATGAATCTGTTTCAAACAAAAAAAAAAAATGTTTGAATTAATAATAATATAAATAGAAAGATATATTATCTTTTTATACTTACAACCGACTTCAAGATAGTAAGAAAGTGGAGGACATGTTCCAAATTTGATTTTATGTAGATATGATTCTCCCATGAAGAGATTCAATGTAACGTTGTCAATAAGTACACCATGGTTGACCATTTCGAAATTTACTGAAACCTTATCTTGGCATGATGTTGTTGGTGTAAGTATTTGTTTTTTGAGATCAATTGTCGAAACATCTGGATCGGTAATAATAATATCATTAAGAGTGGTTTGGAAAATTGAACAATTGGCGAAATTTCTATAACTGAGTAACAAATTGTCGGAGTTGATAACGTCTTTGAAAACCCCGTCAGAGTTGATTGTATAGTTGATATTGAGTTTTGTATCGGTGAGATTCAATTCATGGAAAGATTTGTAGTTGGAGATGACAATACTGGAAGTTCCAAGACAATCCCTTGATGTTGAGTCTACAGAATAGAGAGGATTGTTGTTGTGACGAATTGAAAAGCTATCTCCACAAAATGGTTGCACAATATAATCTGTGTCATACTCGAATGGAATTGTTTTACTTAGGAGTGGTTGACCATTTAATCTGACATTGGAAATATCACCATCGTAATTGAATTGAATCGATCCATCAGAGAAACAAGTTGGATAGGAATCGACTGTGTATGTGAGATTGCTCGAAAATGGTGATATATAAAAATAATATCTTGTCGAGAATTGTCCATTGAGTTGAATTGATACACTATCAGATTGTTCAAGTTTAAGGATCTCACCAATTTGATATGGATTACCCAAGTATGTTAAGGAATAGTCGGTTCCAGTGACATTGTAATCGAATCCAAAGGATACACCGACAGTCCGGTCATCGCAATTGTATGAGTGAACTGTACTCTTAAGAATTGGAATATTGTCAGAATTGACTGGCAGTACTTGAGTTCCACATGTATTTGAAACAGCAACCAAATTATAAGATATAGTATTCATAATTGTGTATGTGTTTGGAGAGGTTGGAGCAACTTCAACACCTTGTGGATCGTATAACTTGATCGAAGTGAAACTCTGTGGATTCAAGATGGTCATAGAATTGTTCTTTCCAAGTATACCTGCTGGGTAATTAACCAATGGAACCAAGTCATTCTTGGCTTGAAGATTCAATAGTGATGTAAATCCAGAGGGATAGTATGTAAGAGAATAGACACCGTTCATGAGAACTCCATATTGGAAAGTTGGAGTATATGCTGTCATTTCAAAGTCTGGCGATGCCATCATTACATTTTTGATGGTGAATGATTGAGCGTTGATAATGGTATTATTGATTGGAGTGATTGTGGCATTGGTGAAAAGGCACTTTGGTTGGATAATATCGACCTTTGGAATGGCCAAAGTTGCATTGGTAGAAGCGGTATGATTACATGGCACTCCATTGAAATCGTAGACAGTGAAGTACAGGTCATAGATATCGTTGGTGTAGAATCTAAGATGAAGCGATCTTGGTTGATTCAAATAGATTTTCTCTGCAACGGCTTTACTGACTTGACCAACACCACCGAAATCAAGGAGTAAACGATTGTAATCGGCAAAGGCAAAATCCAGAGACCACCCGTTAGGAGCTGTTATTTGGTATTGCTCCAAAGGAGGAGCATTGCTGCCACATTCCGCTGAATGAACAACATTAGCGAAATTGTAAATTAAATATATTACAAATAAATAATAAATATAATTAGATTTCATTTTTAAATAATAAAAGATATATAATAGATATTCAAAAGTGAAGTTGAATATATAGAATGAATTGAGGACAACCCATCTGACAAGAGACAAACCACCGAAACCATTCTCAAATTAATTCTCAAAAAACAATTAAAAATAAAATAACTTGATAATAGATCGAATTAAGAATGTTTTTGTTTTTTCGAGGAATGATCATTCGAACGAGGGCTATGATGGCTAAAAATAATCGTAAATCTCGGTCGATCAATTCTCGATCTTTCTTCAGATTAAATTTTGATAACTTTTTTGGAATTTTTTAGAATTTTTTTTAAATCAATGAAAGTCATCACATTGTTGATCAAATCAATTACCATCGTTTTTTAACAACACCGATTGTGAATTATCTGTGTTGCACAAAAAAAAATAAAAATGTAATAAATATCATTTCAATAAAAAAGATATAATAGATATGGATTTGTATTTAATTTTTTTTTATGAATTAATCAGTAAATCGTTTTTTTTTTTTTAGATATTATTGTTTCGACTAGTCTTAAATTAATTAATTGTTATAAACGAATAACATTGAAATAATTGTAAAGAAAGTGAATAATAATAAAGAGGATGATGGTGAAAGTTGGTATGAATGATTGACAGGTGTTTGTGTTGGAGTTTCAGTTGGTGGTTGTGTTGGACATTCAAGAATGTTGAATGATGTTGTTGTCATTAAACATCCAGATGATTCGGCAACTGTGAATTGATAGGTTCCACGAGAGAGATTGGTGATGTTGGCTGTGTTTCCATTGATTGCTTGACCAACCAATGAATTACCACCATTTGTAACATTAATCAATCTAATGATCAATTGATCTTGAAGTTCTGATGTTGCTTTGATACTGGCTGTCGAACAAATCGATGATGTAACTTCGGCTTCAATGATATTCGATTGGATTGTGAAATCTTGGTTTACAAATTGACGGCAAGTACTATCTTTAACAAATGCCTTGACTGTGTAATTACCTGATGGCAATAATACTTGTTCGGAATTACTTTCAACACCATCAACTGAATACACTACATTCTTGGCTTGTTGATTGCTAACGATTGTTGAGAATGCAACAATTCCATTTCCTCCAGCAACACATTGTCTTACTACTGATGGATTTACAACTGGTTCGTTACTACTGATAATAATCGGATATATTTGATTACAGGATATCGAGGAGGTATTGGTTACAGATAATTGATATTCACCAACAGGTAGACCAGTCCAACTTCCATTGACTGGTAGTGGGTAGGTTGTAAAACCAGAGAGACTGTAGGTTAATGATGCATCTGGGTTAATGATGGTAATGGAACCATCGGAACTTCCAAAACATGATTCACTGGTGAAGGTGTATTGAACATTGGATGGTGCTTCAATATTTGTATTATCCAATCGAATGAAATGGAGTTGACCAGTAGCTTTCGATGTTAACAATATATAGAGTCCTCTGTTCATCGGTATTAGATTATTTTCATCTGGAACACCATTGTCCGTACCAATATAATAGTTATCGACAACACTCTGTGGGAATTGAGCATAATTATCCATTGTCCCACATTTTGTGAAAACTTTGATACCGAAATCTGGTTCTGCTGGACTGATTGGTGGTGGTCTATAAAGAAGACATAAATCATTATACATTATTTGGACTGGATTTTGATTTCCTGGCAGCAAAGCGAAATCTATATGATTGGGGTAAACAAATGGAGCTCCATATCCAGAAATAGTTGCAGTGTTAATTCTAATAGGTCTACTAAGATGGAAATTAAATGATCCAGGGTATGAGGTAAACGGTTTAATATCAGAATATGTGATTTCTAATGAAGTTTAATACGTATATACATTAATATTGAGTTAAAAAAAAGAATTAAATAATAATAAACAACTTACCAATATCTGCAAAGGGAATTTCACCTTTAATCATCCAAACACAGTTGAGGTATTGGATTCTATTTTCATATTCATCATAGAGACCAGCAATAATTCCCATATTATCGAATGAATATCTTGGATTGGTTGTGATATTTCTAATTCTATTTCCTAATCTATCAAATACAGTGACACGATGGATACCATCAGATTGTTGGTTATTAATACAGGTTGGTTGATAGATTTCCTCTAGGATAACTTGACCATCGGTAACGATTGGAATTGTGATTTGACCAACTCCACAAACTGTATGATTAAATTCAAAAAAGTAATCACCTGCTTGGAAATTATTCATTGTTCCTGAGGAGTCTACTTTCATTCCATCATACTCCAATGAAAAATAGTCGGTAATATTTGAGAAATGGACGGCACCAGTTGCAAAGCTGCAGTTGGTTGAATCTTGATTGGTGACAGTGTATGCGATTTCAATATCCTTTGTGTATGGAATATCGATTTCCAACACGGTTAAACAACTTCCTTCGTCATTAAAATAGATAAGTTCGACTCTGTGTTTTCCAGTTGAAACTTGGATAATTACTGAGTTGCTATCAAAACCATTATTGTATCCATCGACATACAAGCTATCCAAATTTAATAGATCTACAGATTCGAATTGAACCAATGCCAATGAATCTTTACAAATGGCAGGTCTAATTATTTTGTAGGTCGTTGCATTTAATGAATCTGTTTCAAACAAAATGAAAAATAAAACAAAATTGAATTAATTATAATATAAATAGAAAGCTATTATCTTTTTTACTTACCATCGACTTCAAGGATGTATGAAATTGGAGGACATGCTCCATATTTGATTTGATGAGCATATATTTCTCCAATATTGAGATTCAATGTAACGTTATCAATAAGTATACCATGGTTGACCATTTCGAAATTTACTGATACCTTATCTTGGCATGATGTTGTTGGAGTAAGAATTTGTCTTTTGAAATCAAATGTTGAAACATCGGGTTCATTTTTAATAATATAATTAAGAGTGGTTTGGATAATTGAACAATTGGCGTAATTTCTATAACTGAGTAACAAATTGTTAGAGTTGATAACGTCTGTGAAAACCCCGTCAGAGTTGATTGTATAGTTGATATTGAGTTTTGTATCGGTGAGATTCAATTCATGGAAAGATTTGTAGTTGGTAATAACAATACTGGAAGTTCCAAGACAATCGCTTGATGTTGAGTCTACGGAATACAGTGGAAAGACATTGTGACGAAGAGTAAAACTATATCCACACAATGGTTTAATAGTATGAATATTGTCATATAAAAATGGCATTGTTTTACTTTGGAGTGGTGCACCATCTACTTTGACCTTGGAAATATCACCATCGTAATTGAATTGAATCGATCCATCAGAGAAACAAGTTGGATAGGAATCGACTGTGTATGTGAGATTGCTGATGAATGGTGAGATCAAAAAATAATAACTTGTCGAGAATTGGCCATCGAGTTTAATAGTTACGCTCGACGATTCTTCAAGTGTAAGGATTGAATCAGCTACATATGGATATCCTAGATACGATAATGAATAGTCGGTTCCAGTGACATTGTAGTCGAATCCAAAGGAAACATCGACAGTCCGGCTTTCGCAATTGTATGAGTGGACATTACTTTTAAGAACTGGAATATTGTCAGAATTGACTGGCAGTACTTGAGTTCCACATGTATTTGAAACAGCAACCATTTGATAGGTTATTGAATTCACAATTGTGTATGTGTTTGTAGAGGTTGGAGCAACTTCAACACCTTGTGGATCGTATAACTTGATCGAAGTGAAACTCTGTGGATTCAAGATGGTCATAGAATTGTTCTTTCCAAGTATACCTGCTGGGTAATTAACCAATGGAACCAAGTCATTCTGGGCTTGTAGATTAATAAGTGATGGATATCCGGTATCATATTTAAGAGAATAGACACCGTTCATACCAACTCTATATTGGAAAGTTGGAGTATATGCTGTCATTTCAAATTCTGGCGCTGGGAAAAGGGGATTTTCGATGATGAATGATTGAGCATTGATATAGGTATTATTGATTGGAGTGATTGTGGCATTGGCGTAAAGGCACTTTGGTTGGACAATATCTATCTTTGGCAGTGTCAATGTTGAATTGATAGAGGTGGTATGATTACATGGTACTCCATTGAAATCGTAGACAGTGAAGAACAGGTCATAGATATCGTTGATATAGAATCTTAGTTGAACTGATCTTGGTATATTAAAATAGATTTTCTCTGCAACGGCACGACTAAATTGACCAACTCCACCGAAGTCAAGCAGTAAACGGTTGGAATCGATTAAGGATAGAGAATGAGACCAAGGATTTGGATTATCTATTTGGTATTGTTCTAAAGGAGGAGCATTGCTGCCACATTCTGCTGAATTAACAACATTAGCGAAATTGTAAATTAAATATATTACAAATAAATAAATAAATTTCGATTTCATTCTAGATAATAAATAATTATAAATAATAAAGAATTAAAAAAATCAAATTTATCTGTGTGTTTAAAAAAGAATGAACCAAAAGTAGTTGAGGTCCTAACCCCGGTAGATTGATAATAATATCATTTTAACAAAAAAAAAACAAAAAATAAATAATTTAATTGATATATTTAAAAATAACTTAAGTAAGTTGTGCACAACCATTCAAACTAAAAATGATTTTGTTTTTTCGATGAATTGATTGTTCAAATCTTTTTTTTTTTGAAACTAAAAATAATTGCAGATCTGATCAAGTTTTTATCAAAACAGCCGCAAAAACAAATCTTTAGCATCTAATTTATTTAATTTTAAATTTCCTTGCGAGGGTTCCCAACTCCGTATTGTTGCTGATGTAAAGAAGAATGAAAGGCATACAGTTGCATCTTTACTTTTATTAATTTTAACATTGCTCAGAGCTAAAAAAAAACAGCCAAAACTTTTTTCAAAAAAAGCAATTTTTTTTTTATTTTCCATGAACAAATTGTTTTTAAACAGATGAAACGTTTCATGTCTAATTTTTTTCGTAAGTTTTTTGCAACAAATTTTAATTAAGTAAAATGAATAATGAAAGAATGGAGAATAAGAACAATGACGTGGATGGTGAAAGTTGATATGAATGATTGACAGGTGTTTGTGTTGGAGTTTCAGTTGGTGGTTGTGTTGGACATTCAAGAATGTTGAATGATGTTGTTGTAATCGAACATCCAGATGATTCAGTGATTGTGAATTGATAGGTTCCACGAGAGAGGTTGGTGATGTTGGCTGTGTTTCCGTTGATTGCTTGACCAACCAATGAATTACCACCATTTGTAATATTAATCAATCTAATTGTCAATTGATCTTGAAGTTCTGATGTTGCTTTGATACTGGCTGTCGAACAAATCGATGATGTAACTTCTGCTTCGACGATATTCGATTGAACAGTGAATGTTTGGCTGGTGAATTGTCTACAGGTACTTTCATTTACAAATGCTTTCACAGTGTAATTACCTGGTGTCAATTCGATCTTGTTTGAATTAATCTGGACACCATCAACTGAATAATAAACATTGTTAACTGCTTGATTGTTTACAGTTGTTGAGAATGTTGCAACTGAATTCAATACAGCAGCGGAACATATGTTAACAATTGATGTTGAGAGTACTGGTGAATTGCTACGGATATAAACATCAATAGATGATTGGCATGTGGGGTCTGTGGTGTTGACAGCTGTCAAAAGATATTTGCTGACGTGTAGATTTTTCCAGATTCCATTGGTTGCTGGTTGTGGCAATTGACCTGCAATTCCAGTATCTGTAAGTGAGTATACAACGTTTGGTATTGGATTGGTAACAGTTATTGAACCATCACCACTTCCAGAACATGATTCATCTTTCGATGTATATTGAATGGCTAGTGCGGATGCAGTGTATGTATTTTGGGCATTGTAGAAATATTGAGTTCCATTTGATTTCGATGTCAAAATAATATAAATCGAGTCGAAAATGTACATTTGGTTGTTGGTATCCAAATTACCATTGTTTGTTGTTACATAGTATTCATTGACAACACTTTGTGGAACTTGTAATATGGTGTCCATTGATCCACATTGTCTGAATGTGGTGATTCCAAAGTCTGGTGTTGGTGGAGTGAGAGGAGCAGGTACATAGATCTGACAATTATCATTATAATTTATAGTGAATGTGGCTTGAAAATTTGAGAAAAGTGCGAAATCAACATATCCTGGATACACATATATACCTGTAATACTAGATAAAAACGCATCATCAATTCTAATGTATGTACTGGCGTTAAAATAAAAGGATCCAGGGAAAGAAGTGTAAGGTGTAACATTATAATAATTAACACCTGAAAAAATTAATAATAATAAAAATAAAAATTGGATTAGTAAATATAAATTTGATTTGGTTATAGTTTTTGAGAAAACATACTGATTTCTTGTTTTGAAAATTCACCATTTAGATTCCAAATACAAAAATCTCCGGATTGAACTTCAAACTGATAATTTCCATAAGACTGACCAGCAAGAATACCCATAGTTTGATATACATAAGGTGTGTTAATGGAGGAGTTTTGGATTTGATTTCTTAATCTATCACGAACATTCATTCTATAGACACCATCTGATTCTCCATCTGGTTTGGAACATGTTGGTCTGTAGATTTCCTCGAATGTAACTTCACCATCGGTAATGATTGGAACAACGAATTGACCAACTCCACAAACTGAATGATTGAATTTGATGGTGTAGATATCAGGAGGAAGATTACTAAAGGTTCCATTTGTGGAATTTTCTCCATCGATTTGCAATGAAATAAAACCATTGAAATTAGCAAATTGAACAGAACCTGTTGATTGGTGACATTTTGTTGAATCTTGATTGGTTATGGTGTGTGTCAATTCAGTGTTGTTTGTGAATGGTATGTCGACATTCAATATAGTTTTACAATTTCCAAATGGATTAGCATAGGTAAGTTCAATAGTATGTTGTCCAGTTGGAACTTGTAAAAGGCCATCAGAAGTTACATCTGACTGGATATCATCAATGAAGACCGTTTTTAAATTCATGATATCAACAGATTCCAATTGAATAGTGGCTATTGAATCTTTACAAACTGCTGGTTGTATAATTTTATATGATGTTACATTTAATGAATCTGTTTTCATTTAATTATAAAAATTTTAGTTTAGATTAATATTTTGAATATTAGATTAATAATTAAATATTGATCGAATACATACTATCGACCATGGCTACAATAATGATATTATTACATGTTCCATATCTATATTTATGTCCTATACTTTGACCATAGTAGAAACTATCGGTAAAATTTCCGAGTATGACACCATTGTTAATGACTTGATAATTGAATAACACTTTTTCACTACATGATGATGATGATTGAAGTATTTTTTGTTTAATCTGGATTTGACTGGAATCTTGGATAGTCATAGTGTATGGGATGGAATATTGATAGGATTGGCAGCTCTTATCCAAAGTGTAGATAAATGACAGTTGGGAAGATGGATATACATTTTGGAAGATACCATTGATTGTCGTATAATTGATATTTAGCATGTGGTCATTCAAAATAATTTCAGAGTATGATTGGTAATTCTGAACAACAACTGACATGATTCCAAGACAATCGTAGGAAGTTGAATCAATTGAATATAGTGGTCGGTTGTTATATAATAAACTGATTGGTGCTCCACAAAGTCCTTGAATGGTGTATTGTTGGTTGAACTCGAATGGAACTTGATGGGAAGTAAGTGGGATACTATTAACTTTAATATCAGAGATATTGCCATCATAGTTGACTGAAAAAGATCCATTCGTGGTACAAGTTGGATATGTACTGACGGTGTAGCTTTGGTTTTGTGTGATAGATGGAACACTGAAAATATAGGAATTTTGGAAATCACCAGATATAGAAACTCTAACATATGATCCTTGGGCTAATTTAACTGGGGTACCCAACTGATATGGACCTATATTTTCAATAGACATATCAATATAACCTGTAACTGGGTATCCAAAGTCAAATGACATCTCCACGGTAGAGTCTGAACAATTATAACCTAAGATAGTAGATTTTAACGATGGTGTTAATCCTGGAGTGACACTCATAACTTGAGTTCCACAGGTATCTGAAACAGCAATCAATTGATAGGGCATTCCAATTGTAGTTGGGAATTGGTTTGGACTGGTTGGTGTAACTAGATTTCCTTGGATATTAATTAATTGGATGGAGCTGAACATCTGGGTGTTTTGAACGGATAAATAACTGTTCTGACCAATGATGGCGGGGGAGAAACCAATAACTGGTACCAATGGATTTTGAGCAAATAGATGGAAATAATATACAATATTGGGAGGATAGGTAATAGAATAGACACCATTCATATTGACTCTATATTCGAAGCTTGGAGTGTCGGCTATCAGTGAATTGGCAGGATCTGTATTGGAGACCCCTTTGACAGTGAAAAATGGAAGATTGATAACTGAATTGTTGATCGGGGTTAGAGTGGCATTGGAATATAGACATTTCGGTTGAACGATATCTACGTGTGGAATCATCAGAGTCGTTGTATTGGAGATGATAGTATGATTACAAAGTTCACCATTGTAGTCTCTGGCAGTCAAGAATATATCGTAGATATCATTGACATAGAATCTAAGATGAAGATATTTTGGGATTTCGACGGTGATCACTTTCTCGGGAATGGCATGAGTATTTCGACCGACAGCACCAAAGTCCACCAAAGCATTTGCAATATCTTCATAGATGAACTCGGCATACCAATACTTTGTTATTGGTGGGAAATTATACTGTTGCAATGGAAGAGCATTACTACCACAATCCAAAGATTCCACAAAATTGTGGTTAATCAAATTAAAAAATATATATAATACAAATAAATAAATAAATTTTGAATTCATAACTAACTCAATTAATGATTTAAATTTTGTATACAAACTAAAAATTCTCTTGATCAAAAATAAAAATAAAAAATGGGTTTTTTGATGATCGAAAAAGACTGTTCTTGTTTTAGTTAATTTTAGTTGAAGTTGAATTCTTTGAAAAAACAAAATGCTTTTTGAAAAAAACAAAAAAAACTTGTTTCAACCTAAACTTGTTTGGTGTTTTGCGAGAAGCGCACTATTGTTAAAAATAATTTAAACAAACTATGATAGTTTTTAGCAAAATTAAATCAAAATAAAGCCATTTTATTTATTCAGATATTAAATTTTAATTATATTTTAAACAAATAAAAAGAATAATGAAAGAATGGAGAATATGAATAATAATAAAGTGGATGGTGAAAGTTGGTATGAATGATTGACAGGTGTTTGTGTTGGAGTTTCAGTTGGTGGTTGTGTTGGACATTCAAGAATGTTGAATGATGTTGTTGTAATTGAACACACCAGATGATTCGGCAACTGTGAATTGATAGGTTCCACGAGAGAGGTTGGTGATGTTGGCTGTGTTTCCATTGATTGCTTGACCAACCAATGAATTACCACCATTTGTAACATTAATCAATTTAATTGTCAATTGATCTTGGAGTTCTGATGTTGCTTTGATACTGGCTGTCGAACAAATCGATGATGTAACTTCTGCTTCGACGATATTCGATTGAACTGTGAATGTTTGGCTGGTGAATTGTCTACAGGTACTTTCATTTACAAATGCTTTCACTGTGTAATTACCTGGTGTCAATTCGATCTTGTTTGAATTAATCTGGACACCATCAACTGAATAATTAACATTGTTAACTGCTTGATTGTTAACAGTTGTTGAGAATGTTGCAACTGAATTCAATACAGCAGCGGAACATATGTTAACAATTGATGTTGAGAGTACTGGTGCTTTGCTACCGACAATAATATCAATAGATGATTGGCAGGTTGGACCAGTGTTGTTGACAACTGTCAATCGGTAAGTGCTTGCAGGTAGATTTGTCCAAACACCACTGGTCGCTGGTTGTTGTACTGAATTTAAAGTTTGTGAATCGACTAGAGTGTAGCTGTAATTTGTTTGTGTATTGGTGATAGTGATTGAACCATCGCCACTTGAAGAGCATGATTCATCTTTGGTTGAATATTGAACGGGTGGTGGCATCTCATAGTTGGAATTTCCAATGTTGTAATAGTATTGAGTTCCATTTGATTTCGATGTCAAAACAACGAAAGTGGAACTGTACATGTTGATTTGATTGTTTGCATCAATGTTACCATTTTGAGTTACAACGTAATATTCATCGACTACACTCTGAGGAATCTGCAATATGGTATCCATTGTTCCACATTGTCTAATTATTTCGAAATCGAAATCTGGAGTTGGTGGATTGGCTGGAGCTAGTGTGTCGAGCTTACAAAAATCATTGTACTCTAGAGAAATGGTGAATTGTGTGCCCGGCATTATTGCGAATCCCATATGTTTAGGGTAGACAAAGAAGCCTCCAGAATTAATAGATGCACTATCAATTCTAATATATGTATTGGTGTTGAAATTAAATGATCCAGGGTAAGTAGTTAATGGTTTAATATTAGAGTAGCTGAAGCCTGAAAAAAAAAAGTTAGAAAACATTTAATTTGAATCTTAGAAGAAATGATATACATACTGATTTCCTGTTGTTTAAATTCACCATTTAGATTCCAAATACAAAAATCTCCGGATTGAACTTCAAAAATATATTCTCCATAGGTTTGACCAGTCACAATACCCATAGTTTGATAGGCATAAGGTGAACTAATGGAAGAGTTTTTAATTTGATTTCCAAATCTATCACGAACATTCATTCTATAGATACCATCAGATGGTCCAACTGTAACGGAACATGTAGGTCTGTAGATTTCTTCGAATGTAACTTCACCGTCGGTAATGATTGGAACTACGATTTGACCAACTCCACAAACTGAATGATTGAATTTGATGGTGTAGATATCGGGATTTAGATGATTGAATGCTCCAATCGAGGAATTTTCTCCATCGATTTGCAATGTAATAAAATCATTGAAATTGGCAAATCGTACTGAACCTGTTAATTCATCACATTTTGTTGAATCTTGATTGGTTATGGTGTGTGTCAATTCAGTGTTGTTTGTGAATGGTATGTCGACATTCAATATAGTTTCACAATTTCCGTTTGGATTAGAATAGGTAAGTTCAATAGTATGTTGTCCAGTTGGAATTTGGTAAGTGGCGTCAACAGAATTGAGAGCTTCTTGTATTCCATTAATGTATATAGATTGTAAATTAATGATATCAACAGATTCCAATTGAATAGTTGCTAATGAATATTTACAAACTGCTGACTTTACAATTTTATATGTTGTTACATTTAATAAATCTGTTTTTTTGTTTAATAAAAAATTTACAAATTATTAATAAATATTGATAATTTCACCTCTGTCATAATTAAATATCTGTTCTAATACATACTATCTACAACGAGTGGAATATTGATATAATCACCACATGTTCCATATCCTAAGTTATGTGTTATATTTTGACCATAATAGAAACTATCGGTAACATTTTCGAGTATGACACCTTTGTTAATGACTTGATAATTGAATAACACTTTATCACTACATGACGATGATGGTTGAAGAATTTGATGTTTGACCTGGATTTGACTGGAATCTTGGGGAGCCAAAGTGTATGGAACCCTAATTCCGGAAGAATAGCAGCTGCTATTCTCTTTGTAGGAAAATGACAATTGAGAAGATGGGTAAACATTATAGAAGATACCATCGATTGCTGTATAATCGATACCTAATGCTGAATCGATTAAAATTATTTCAGAGTATGATTGGTAGTTTCTAACAACAACCGACATGATTCCAAGACAATCGTCGGTTGACGAGTCAATCGAATAGATTGGAGGGTTGTTATAGAAAACAACAATCTCTTGTCCACATAAAGTTTGAACGGAGTATTGTCGGCCAAACTCGAAAGAAACTTTGTTGGAAGTGACCTTATGGTAGTTCACAGAGACATCAGTGATATTACCATCGTAGTGGATGGTAAATATACCGGTTGTTGAACATGTTGGGTAGGAATCTATGGTGTATCCTATCGATGGGTTCAATCTCGGTAAGGGGTAGAGGTAGTCAAAGTTGTATTGACCTTTTATTCCGACGCTAATAAGCGATCCTTGTCTTAAGGTAATAGGGGTACCCAATTGATAGGCGAAATCTCCAATAGTGATATTATTCTGTGTTCCAATACCAGGTACCTGGAAGTCAAAGTCGAATGAAACATCAACAGTGGAATTGGCGCAACTGTAATTAAGAACTTTTGATTTCAAGTAAGGGTAGAGGTTGGCAACTACATCCATTACCTGAGTTCCACATGTATTGGAAACAGCAATCAATTTATATCGCATACTATTTACAATTGGGAATTGGTTAATATTGGTTGGTGTAACTAGATTTCCTTGGTAATCGACTAATTGGATGGAGCTGAACATCTGGGAGTTCTGAATGGACATCGTACTGTTCTGACCAATAATGGCAGAGGAAAAACTAAAGATTGGTATCAATGGATTTTGAGCTTCAAGATTGAATAGATACTGGAGGTTTCCATAGGTAATACGATAGACACCGTTGATATCTACTTTGTATTGGAAGGTGGGAGTGTATGCCGCCATCGATAGAGTGGGATCTGGATAAGAAAGACAATCCACCTGGAAAAATGGAAGATTGATAAGCGTGTTGTTGATTGGGGTGAGAGTGGCATTGGCATATAGACATTTCGGTTGGACGATATCTACGTGTGGAATCATTAGAGTCGTTGTGTTGGAGATGATCGTATGATTACAAAGTGCACCACTGTAGCTGTTGACCGTCAAGAACAGGTCGTAGACATCATTGACATAGAATCGTAAACGTAGATAGTTGATACCGTCGACCACGTAGATCTTCTCTGGTACGGCACCACTGACACGTCCTACTGCACCATAGTCAACAACCGAGTTGGTAGTGTCCTGATAGACGAACTCGGCATACCAATACTTTATGAGAGGTGGGAATGAATACTTTCCTAAGGGAAGAGCATTGCTACCGCATTCTAAAGATTCGACAACATTGTTGCCTATACCAAGAATATTAATAAATAGATATAATACAAATAAATAAGTAAAATTTGAATTCATAACTGTTATTATGTTTAAAATAATAATAAATTATACTCACTTTGATATATATCTTAAAAAAATAAAGTCGCTACAGATCAACAATTTTGAAAATTCATTGAAAGAAAAAGTTAGATCAAAATAAAAATTAACAAAAAAATTGATTTGACACCCCGTCAATAGATCTTTTTAATGATCGGCACTTTTTTTTCGCCAGATAAGGCAGCAAATCTTTATAATAAAGAGTTTGTTATTAAATTATTTATATTAATTTAAACAATAAAAGCTCCCAAAGTAACTATCATATCTGAATAAGAATGAATGAAGAGCTAAAAACATAGAATATAGAATACATCCTAAATTAAAGATAATAATATATTGAACAAAATATATATATTTTAAATTCCAATAATAAATCGAATTAATTAATATATTATCACTAAAATAAATATTCATCAGATATGTTTTCAGTGACGCGTCACTGATGATAGTTAGGTAAAAAACAAAACAAAACAAAATCAATTTTTATTAAATACAATTCACATCCCAAAATAAATAAAATTGTTAAAGAAGTAATAAATATAAACCATTAATAGTGATCTATTAATTTAACTCAATTGTTACTTTTTTTGTTAATCACACACACACCCATTTTCTATTTTCGAAAATTCAAATTACACAAAAAAAACAAACGAATACATCTAATTTAGGTAATTATTTCTATTTTAATAATATTGACAAATTTTGAAACAATCATAAAATGAGATTTCTTAAATAAACTCATCACTTTATTATTTATCTAATATTGAAATATCAAAAATGAATTTAATATCTTTATTAATAATTACTGTAGTTTTCTTTATGGTTAATTCTTTTGTAAGTAGAATATATTGATAAATATATAAACAATTAGTTTAATTTCTAATTTAATAAATATATAGATAAAAAAGAACTTTAATTCAAAAGATAAATTAATAGGACCTTGGGAATTACCAATATTAGGTAGTTTATTATATTTTGGTAAGTTTTATTTACTTGGTTGTATTCAATTAAAATATGTAAATCATTTATTAAGATTGATTTATTAAAAAATAGGAAGTAAACCTCATCATACTTTAAAAAAGTAGGTCAGATAAATATGGAGATTTCAAAATGTATATGGGTGACTATAGAACTGTAGTTTTGGCTGATCCAATGAAGATTAGAGAGGTGTGGGTAAAAAACTTTGACAAATTCTCTGACCGACCACATCTACCTACCTATGAGTTTTTCACCTGTGGATTCCACGATGTTTCTACAGCCGACTATTCTCTATGGAAGAACAATCGTGGGATCATCGCCAACTCGTTCTCCAAAATCAATCTAAAAGTGATAACACCAATAATTGAAAATCAATGTAAACTATTATTGAAAAGAATGAAAGAATATCAAGATTCAAATGAAATTGTAAGTATTTAAACAAATTTAACAAGTATTAATTAATACTAATAGTATATGTTTAAATAAATCTAGTTTTATCCCAAGAATCATTTAAAGAAATTCTCTATGAATGTAATGTTGAAAATGGTATTTAGTACAGAGATACCCTATGACGAAACCGTATCTTGTCGCACCTCAGAAGAGTTGGGAGAACCATTGAATAGAGTGTTTGAAACTACTGGAACAGGAAATCTTTTCGATTATATTAAATCTTTACATCCACTTTCAATGCTCTACTTGAAGTATAGCGTTGGAGATGATCTCAACTATATAAGATCTTATATCTATGAACTCTATCAAGATCATCTACTTGAAATAGATACCAAAAAAGTAAGAATTAATATTAAATCGAATTTGTTATTATTTTTGTTTCAATTTTAACAATTTATTTTATTTTGAATAAACACAGTCCAAGAGATTTGTTTGATATTATAATATCAGCTGACTATCCACATGATAAGGAAAACAATATTATAGGAATTGGAAGTGATTTGATTGGTGTTGGCACTGACACGAGTTCTTCATCTCTGACATGGTTCTTCTTGTATATGTGTAACTATCCAAAGGTTCAAGAGAAAGCCTTTCGAGAACTACAAGAAGTCATCGGTCAAGACCGTCAGCCACATATATCCGATAGAATCAACACTCCCTATGTTGCTGCTCTCATCAAAGAGATACTTCGTATTAGACCGATTGCTCCGCTAGGTGTTCCGAGACTCTGTGGTGAAGATTTTACAATTGGTGATATACATATCAATCAAGGTGTAAGTGGTTATTTAAACAATATTTTATATGGTGGTTGTGAACTAATAATTATTTGTTTTATTTTAACAAATAGGATCTTGTTCTAATGAATATATTTGCAATTCATCACAATGAGAAATATTGGAAAGATCCAAAAGTATTTGAACCTGAAAGATTTATAGATAATAATAATGCCGAGAATTGGATTCCATTTGGTCTTGGTCCAAGAAATTGTCTTGGAATAAAGTTTGTATAACAATTACATATTTCAATACAATATAGTTTAAAGTTAATAGAATTACTAATATTGAATGTTATAAACTTTTACAATATAGTATGGCACTTGATGAGATCTATCTTGCTATTACAAATATACTATTAAATTATAAAATAACCTCTGCAAATGGTCAATTAGTTGATGATACAGAACGTAAGTCTGTCTATCCTATCTAATATATCTATCTATATATGATTGTATGATTTGGGTAAAATCTATAAACAACAAATAACTAATACCAAATAACTATAGATTTCGGATTAACAATACATGCAAGTGATTTTGGTGTAAAACTATCAGAAAGAACACACTCAGAAAAGAGTGATCAAAAAATTAGACTATTTGAAAAGTTTAAATAAATCCTTAAAACTATTAACATTAACTACATTTTTATCTATGTTGGTAGATTAATAAATATAACAAACAATAAACAATTGAAAACTATGTGACCAGAGAATTAGATAACCAAGTTTAAATAAAATAACAATGAACAACTAATTTCCTCAATAAACAAGAGATTTTGATAAACAATATTCGTGTGATCGCAATATAATTTTGTCTCTTGTGTGACCAAAATTTAAAAAACAAACAATTTACAAAAAAGAAAAAAAAAAAAAACTTTTTTTTGAACCACACCCCCAAACAAGATTTTTTTGCAAAACTATCTTTTTTTTTTCAAAAAGGGCAGAGTTTTGATCCTACCCCTATTATTTTAATTAAAATAAATAATTGTTTTTTTATTATTTTTTTTTGATTTGTTTGTCCAGACCAAAACAAACGATGAAGTCTTTTTTTTTTTTTTTTTTCTTTATTACCGGTTTATAAATCTTGTTTTATTTTATCTTTCCATTATTTTAAATATATTGTTTATATTTTACACTTTTTATATAGGACCAAATTTTTACATCAACATAAGTGTCAAAATTAGTCCAAAGTCGATCACAACAAAATTTTTTTTATTTTTTTGTGATTTTTTTTTTTTATAAAATGAGAGAAGAAAGAGAGGGAATAGAATTAGAATCATTATCAACGGAAATCGAAAGAGATAGATCTATAGATCGTATTACAGAGACAACAGCTGATAAAGCTGATTCAGAAATGTCAACTACAACAACCACTACAACGACGACAACGACGACAAACACAACACAATCATCACCATCGAGGATTAATACCACTACCACCAACACGAATAACAACAACTACAGCAATACAACTACAAAATTATCAACTTCAAATTCAAATTTAAATTTAAATTCAACAATAACTACACCACCATCATATTATACTTCAAATTCAAATGGTGGTGTAGTTCGTGCACCTTCGATGGAGAAGGAAGAATGGGAACTTACCTATGAGGAAAAGAAAGAGATTTTTAGAATTCTATTGGAGGAACACAGAAAATACGAACATATCACTGATGAATACTTGGATTCAGTGGCAGCGGAACAACAGAAGAAATATGAACAAGACTATGCTAGCAAGCATACCAACAATAGCAATAGCAGCAACGACTTTCCAACAACCATATCAAACCTACGCGCAAAACTCAATCCAATCAATCTATTTCAGAATGCAGGTCTCTCAATACTCAATAGGACAAACATCGATATGAAAACAATAACAGAGGGTAAGATTATAATCTTGAAAAAAAAAAAAAAAACAATATAACTTCGTTATCATCAAGACAGACAAACAGCAGACAGGTTAGCACAAAATCACATTGTAAAAAAAAACACCTATCCTATCAGTTGTTATCATTGTTTATCACTTGGATATGATATGGTGGGATGCATCGCCCAAACATTTGGATTGATAAATTTGATTTTTTGTTTGCTAGTGGTTGTGTGTGTGTGTTGTATTAGATTAGGATTACAGATTTTTTATTGATTTGTTTTTTTTTTTTCATATAACTACTGACTTCTAAATCCCATTATCTAAAAAACAATAAAGATGTTTTTTTTTGTTTTTGGGTGTTTTTATTGGTCTCCATCCTTTCATTGCCAAAAATAGATATTTTTTTGTGATATTTTTTTTGCAAATTAAGATAACGGTTTTTTTTATTGTTGCAAAAAAAAAAATCCAAACTTTTGTTGTTGTTGTGTATAATTAGTTTAATGTTTATATTTGTGCGGAGTGTGGGTTAGAATGTTCACAATTATGGTCCGACACACAAGTGAACAAAAATAACCTTTTGGAATGTCATCTTCATTGTTTCAAATATTTATTTTTAAATTTGATAACATCACCTTAAATTATATAAAATGTTACTTTAATTTTACTTTCTTGTATTTTCATTAATTAATAACTCTAATTGTAATCATAATAAATTATTATTTGTAATAAATGTATTATTTTATTTTTGTATATAAAGAAAGAATAGAACAGAATAGAATATTGTAAGTTGTTTGTTCAAAAGTTGTTGTTTTTGTTTTAAAAAATTTTGATTAAATCATTAGCAAAATACAATTTATACCTTCACTCAATCATATCCTTCATGATCCATCTAGTAACATCTGTTAAGAAGTCACGTGGTGTTCAGGATTTGTTGTAGTTTGGCAAAAAAAAAACAATTTTTGATTACGATTAATTCAAATTCGCTAAAAAAATAACAAACAAAAACATGTTTTGTTGAAAACCACGACACGGATATATTTATCTCTTGGTATCCCACACACATTCCTATACCCACAGAATCAATCAACAACAATGATACAGTATCATAAGCTCTATGACTTCACCCCAAAATACACATGCAATAATTCATTAAATACAGTCAGTACTCACACTCTCTCCAATAACTTTTTTGTTTTTAAAAAATTCTAAAAAAAAAAAAATGAAATTAATATTATTTATTATTGTTTGTAATTAATGTGATGTGTGCCCTTCAGAATCATGAAATTGAATGAAATGATCTCTGACAGGACAGACAATAACTTTACAAAATAAACCAAAGAAAAAAAAAATCACAAACACACAATCCAGTAACAAAATATTCAAAAAGTTTAATTGGCAAAATGTTTATTTTGGGGTGGTTCTCTATTTAAATTGGATTGATAAAAATAAATTCTAATGACCAACAGCAATACAATAATAACTTCTGAAGATGATGCAAAAATATAAGGATTATTAGGAAAAGAACATCAAACAAACAAACAATGTTTTTTAACTTTCTTTAGCTTACCTTACATTACCTTTTGCTCAATGAGATATATTCAACACATTTGTCTTTTTTCACAATAAGAATAACACTCATACTAATAATAATAATAAAACAATAATATATTATTATAAACATAAATTCATTGGAGCCAACGAATTCAAAAACTTCTACACGCAAGAATAAACTTCGCATCAATAATATTAGCCATTTCACATATAATTATATCCTAACTTTCAGATTAAACACTCAAATTCAATCACATAATCACACATAAAACACACACAACTACTATTATTAGCAGTAAAACAAAGATACAGATTGATTTTATTTTATTTTATATTATTATTGGTTAATAAATAATTTATATTTCCTGTTTTTACATTCTCTTTTTATTTCTTTGATTGGATGTGACTGTTATTATCATTATTATCTCTATTTTAAATTTAAAATTGTAGATCATGAGATAGTTACAACATTCAAACTCTTATCTTATTACTTACATGTAAAATTAATATTCACACACCCTTACTAAAACAATAACCACACCACATCACATCACGCCGTGTCATATTATTGAATCCATTCAATTTTCTTTCTCTAATCTTATACTCTTTTCCACCATAATAATAATAATAAAATAATAATAATAAATACAGTAGTTAAATAAGATTTTGTTGTTTTTAAATTAAATTTTAAATTAAAATATAATTTATCATAAATTATGAATTAATTAACATATAATTCATAATTATGTCAAAATAATATTAATAACAACAAATCCATACAGCTAAACTATTTATTTATCATATCAAGATTATTGTGGCAAACATTATTTAATTGGAGGAATTGGAATTTATGCTCTTATTCTCATTCATACCCCCATTGCCAAAATAACCACAACGACAATTACAATACCCACATACATCCATCCATTTACTATAATAATCATCCATTTTCATATTAATAGTAGTAGTAATAGTAGCAATTACCTTACCAACAACGTGAAAAGAGATTCGAAACGATTTTTCTTTACAAAAACCAAATTTGAACAACAAAAAGAAAAACAAATATTATATTACATTACAATAATAATAGTAGCAAACATTTGATATACACCAATATTGTTGTTTGTTAGTTGGTTGAAATTATTAAAACAACCACTAAATGGTGGTTTTATCAGATTAAAGTTTTTCCAATATCTTTGCTATTGTGTCTCCAGTTGCTGTTGGGCAGTGTTTAGCACACTGCTGAGAAAAAGCTGCAAAAATGATAATGAAGTTATTTAATTTAATAAAAGGCGCAGTCTATCTGACATTATTTATTATTTTCATGTTAGAGGACATACTGAAAATGATACAGAGTCTCAGGCTAAAGGTAGCTGCCGCCGCCAAGAAGAATAAAGAAGAGGAGAAGTCCACTGAGAAGAAGCTATCGAAAGAATCACCGCCTACAACATCGTCCTCACCACCATCCAGTTCTCCAGCAACAATAGCAGCAACAGCCACTTCTTCTTCTTCTTCTTCTTCTTCTTCCAATTCCTCTTCGTCTTCTTCTAATTCCTCTTCATCACCATCATCATCATCATCATCATCATCAACAACAACTACTACAGGTAATAACAAAATCAATAGTCATTTAAATAATAATAAATCAACGGCATTGATAGCTTCCGACGATCAACTAAGTGAATCACCTACGATTCCATTGAATTTCGCATTGGCTGGAATCAATGTGGAAGACATCAATGGAACAATGCTACCGTTTACAAGTCTGTGGAATAACAAGCGTTGTGTAATTGCAGTACTCAGAAGATTTGGATGTCTAGTGTGTAGACTGCAGTGTATGGATCTATCTTCACTCAAGCCAAAACTAGATAGAATGGGAATTGCATTGATAGCAATTGGTTTCGAAAGAGTTGGATTAGAGGATGTAAGTAACATTTTAATTTGATTACAACGACAATAATTCATAACGACGTTTCCACTAACACCTTTTTTTTTTTTTTTTTGTTTGTTTCATGAATCTTTAGTTTATAGCTGGTGGATTTTTTAATGGTGAAATATATATAGATAGATCGAGATCAGTTTATAGAGCTTTGAGCTTAAAGAGAATGGGTTTCTGGGATACAACCATTGGTTTAATGGATCCAAGACTATCGGTATATAGAAAAGAAGCAAAAGAAAAAGGTTTACCTTCAAATTTTAGAGGTGATGGATTGTATGTATAATTTAATTAGATATTTTCTTTCTTTCTTTCTTTTTGCTGTTTAATGCTAATGTTCCTACTACTACTACTACAGACAATTAGGTGCAACATTAGTTGTTGGACCAAAACCACAGGGTGCTCATTATGATTTTAGACAAAAGAATTTTCTGGATGTTTTCGATCTCAATAAGATATTGAAAGCATGTAAACAACCGTATCCAAAGATTCAGACAATAGAGAAATTGAATCATATCGAAAATCAAATGAGCAAACTACTGGTTTCTCTACCTTCGCCAGTCAGAGTCGACGCACCCGCTCTCCAATTCACCATACCAAAAGAAACCAAAGTTAAAATCGAATCCAATCCAGAGACATATAATCCGTTCCATGTAAATAGCAATAAAATACCAACTCCAAATCAATCACCACCACTCTATGGAAATAATATTCACCATTATAATAATAATAATAATAATCATAATAATAATAGAACCATTTCAATTAATAATATAAATATAAATAATAACGAATCATCTGTAAATAATAATCATATTTATAATCATGAAAATGGTAATCATAATTATAATCATAATCATAATAATATTAGTCAACCACAAACACCATTATCTCCATCATCTCCACAACAACAACAACAACAAACTTTTTCAAATAATAATTCACCAACACTCAAAGGCATCTATTCACCAAATACCTCACCATTGGTAAAATCACTGTCGTCCGGTAATATGCTGATAGCGCATTCATCATCAAAGACAACGACAACACCACCTACAACACCGCCTTTAGTTTCCGCCTCGAATATAAACAACAATAGCAGCAACAAATCACCAATTACTCTCTCCCCATCGTCCTCTTCAACGTCACTCGTCAATTCATCTTCATCGATTTCCACATCCAACTCGACATCTACCTCTACATCATCATCCTCAGTGAAATCACCATTGAGTAGTCCATCATCCAAGACAGAACCATCACCAAAGAAATATATTTACAACTACACACCAAAGACAACGACCTTTGAATTCAAATACGACGTATCATCGTTGGAAATGGTAAATGTCAGTACATTCATTGCGAAACTCCAGAACAATATCGACAACTCCAATCATAACAACTCCAACAATATCAACAATAACAATGGTCACGAGGCCACCAAGACAATCGTATTTCAAAAGTCATCAACTGCGCCCTCTGCCATTTCCTCCAGCGGCAAAATCTCAACACTCACCAGAAAGTTTGGAGGTAAAATTGCAACCAATCACAATAATAATCATGTTGTTTATTATCCCTATTAAAATTAGATTAGCTTGGAATGTGACTCTAACTAAACTAACTATAGAAAAAAAATACTCCAAAAAAATTAGAATAAATTTTAAAAATCCCTTTTTAGTTTTTTTTTTAACTTTAAACATAAATCTTTTCTTCCAAATCAATTTGATTTCATTGATTAAACTAATTGTTTTGTTTTTGTTTTGTTTTTATAAATGTTTTTTTTGTTTTTTTATCTTTTATTAAATGTGAATAACATTTAATTCTTTTAAATATCTCTGATGGCTTCCCATACAGCACTATTACATTTAAATCCAGAACCAAAAGCCAATTGCCATACTTTCTCACCGGATTTGACATGGTGTTGCTTCTCGATAAAGTTGAGTTCGTACCAGATTGAAGATGAAGAAGTGTTACCATATCTGTAGAGAGTGGCACGCGATGGTTCTACATCGTATGGCGAGAGCTTGAAGTTCTCTTCGAGACCGTCGATGACGGCACGACCACCGGCATGGATACAGTAGTGGTCGAATGCCTTCTTAAAGTCTGGTACATAGGGTGCTGCCTTTTTGTTGACAAACTTTCTATAGCAGAGATGCAAGAAGAACTTGATTTGTTCGCTCCATGGCAGCACCATTGGACCGAGGATGGTCAAGTTGGTCTTCAAGGCGTCACCGACCACCGCCATGAGATCACGGCCAGTGGCCAGACGAACACCCTTGTTACCCTTGCAATCTTCGGTCTGATAGACAGCGTTGTAAGCAGTGTCAGTGGATTTGGTGACACGAACCGATGTGACCAACTTGTATTTACCGCTCCAGTAGTATTTCGATTTGTTGGAGAGCATAATTGCTGCACCACCCATACGGAAGAGTGTGTTGGTGAGCAACATTGCCTTTTCATTTCCACGATACCAGTTCTGAGTGATATTCTCAGTACTCAAAACGACAGCAGTTGCATTCTTGTGAACTTGTAACAATTGTTTGGCCAAGTCGATCGAAACAACACTTGCTGAACATCCCATACCAGATAAATTGTAACTCAAAATATCGTGTCTCATCTTATATTTATTAATCATCTAAAGTATTGTTAACAAATGTTTGAATGGGTAAGTAACAAAATTGAAATGAACCGAACTTTTTTCGGGATTTGATGCAAACTTACCATAGCAGCTAACGATGGAGTTGGATTGAATAAACTGCAATTGACAATCAAGATATCAATGTCGGTTGGTTTAATCTTGGTCTTGGCAAAGAGATCGTCGAGACAACCAGAGAGAACCATGTCGGCTTCTTGACGTGCGGATTCCATGCTGGTGTCTGGTACGTCTTTGGTGATACCGGCTGGGAAGTAGGTATCGTTTCCGAGACCGGTACGATAGAGCAACTTCTTTTGGAATTCGATTGAATCTTGGTCGAACCATCCAACACGCTCGGTGTGCTTAATGAAGAAGTCGTGAGTGATCTTGTATTTGTCGTCGGGTTGGAACACCGAGAAGTCGACCAAGTACACTGGCTTTCTACGCTTTGACATCAGCACACTGATGACCAACTCGATCAAGAGTAGCGAAACGAAAGCGATTGTGATTGCCACGTAGATGGTCTGTGGCTCCTGATTACGGAACTCGTGGATAATCATCTCTTGGAACTTGGAGATGAGATCGACAAAGAGATCACCCTTGTTGTAGACGTAGAGCACATTGATGACGATCACTGGGACCAACAAAACGATGAAACTCATGAATGAATTTGTTTTCCATGCACTGTAACCAGTTTTGACCTCTGTGAGATTGGCATCACGATCTGGATAGTAATATGATTTCACCTCTGGTATTTGAGCAGCAGTGTTACTGCTGTTACTCTTATCACCACTGGCACTTCCAGCTTCATTGTTATTATTATTATTTTTGTCCATTTCTTTTCTATCTAACTATCCTATCTGTAAATTCAAGAATAATGAACAAAACTTAAATACAAAGTTAAAATACAATATAAATTATATAAATCTAAAAAAATATAAATAATTAATTAAATGTTAGAACATAAGTAAAGTAGTAATAGAATATTATAATGTAAAATAATATATTTTTTTGTAATACACAAGAAGAATTTGATAAAACAAAACTAACCTTAATTTTATGATTATTAAAATTTTAATATAAAAAAAAGTATAACAATAAAAAAAAAATATCAAAGAGGATTTTTGTGAATGAATGAGTGAGTGTGTGGGTGTTTTATGTAGGTCGTTCGTCGTTATATTCTTTGGTTATTGAGTTGTGTTGAGTTGTGTTGTGCTGAGTTGAGTAATAGTAGAATGAATGTCTATTAGATTCTATTCTATTCTTTTCTAATCTTTATTTTTGTTTTTGTTTTTATTTTCCTTTTTTTTTTTTTTTTTTTTTTGAGTTGGTGGTTGTTGTTTGATGTCTTACCTGGTAACTCTACCCTCTATTTTATGTAAAAACGAAAATAATAATAATAATAACAATGTGTGTGTATGGTGTTTTGTGTTTTGTGTGTTTCTTGTTATGTAATAATAATATTTTTATTATATATTGTTTTTTTGTTTAACAAAGAGGTATGCCTTACTTTAGACAGAATTGTTATTGTTGTTATTGGCAAATGAGTGTTTGTTTTTGTGTTTAAGTGGGTGTCTTTGTTGGTCTATAGTTTTAGTTCAGTTCGTTAAGTGTGTTGTTATTTTCAAACAAAATAAAAAAAAATTTTAAAAAATAAAATTTGTGGGCAAGTGAGTTTTTAAAGGTCCAATCTTGTATAAAGATCATTTTGCGCCTCCCATTTTTAAAGAAAAATTCATTTTTTAATTTAAAAACAAAGGGGGTAGTAATCGAAAATTTGCAATTCAATTTAAATTACGACATTTTTACCCGTTTTTGAACAAGAAACATCATAATGTCATTCCATCGTCGACTCTTGATGAACATTTACATCATTAAAAATAAACAAAAAAAAAAAAACAAAATATCTCTGATTAGTTAAAAATAAGATAAATGAATATTCATTTATTTCAAAACTCATTTTTGTAGGTGAAATAAAACAAAGATTCTATTATAATTTTAAGAAAATCGATCGATTTTGTATCATTTCATATTTCTTTTTGTTTAAACAATTTGATTTTCATCATTGTCAGGAGATTCATTCTAGAAACAAAAAGAGAAGATATGTGTGGTTTGTTGTTGGTCAAAAACAGATTCTCTGTCTGTTGTTTTTTTTTTTTTTTAATTAAATTTCAAATATCATTTTTTTGTTTTTTCATTATTTTCAATATGTTAATTAAAATATTATAAAGAAAGAAAGAAAGAAAGAAAGAAAGAAAATAATTAAAGATTGAACAATAATAATAATAATAAATAATGGCAAATGTAGTAGAAATGGATTATTTCTCTAGTTTTAAGAAACAACTAGAGTCAGAGGGAATCGATTACGTTGCCAATCAAATAGATTTCGATGTTGCACCTGTCGATTGTTTACGTTTCCTGGCAGAGTTACATCGAGTGTTTGGAACGGAGCGTGTTTCGCTGTTGGACGAGCGTGTACGAAGAAGTGCTTTTCTTGTGGCTGGCGGTGTGCTTACACTCCCACAGGATACGGAGAGCATCCGTTGTGATCCGTCGTGGCGCGTTCAAACAAGCATACCTCCAGCTCTAAAAGATCGCACCGTTGACATTGTCTGCATGGATGCCACCACTGAGCAGTCGCTCATCGCCTGTATGACAAGCGGTGCCAACGGTGTGCAAGTGGACTTTGACGATGGCTTCCAATGTGGCTGGCAAAACGTTCGCAATTCACATACCACCCTGAAAAATGTGGTGGCGACGCGAACCGCCTCGGAGACTTCCGACGCCGTTCTGCTGGTGCGTCCGCGCTCGTTGAATCTCTCAGAGTTTCATGTGTTGGTCGATGGCGCGCCAGTCTCTGGTTCGCTATTTGATTTCGGTGTGCATATGTTTCACAGTGGTAAGTTGCTGTTTGAGCATGGCAAAGGACCGTTTTTCTATCTGCCAAAGTTGGAGTCGCGCTATGAAGCGCTCTGGTGGAGTCACGTACTGTCATTTAGCGAGCAACGCTTGGGACTACCACATGGATCGATCAAGGTGATCGTTCTCATTGAAAACGTCCAGGCTGCATTCGAAATGACAGAGATTATCTATTATTTGCGCGACCATATTGTGGGGCTAAACACTGGTCGCTGGGACTACATTTTCTCCATAGTGAAGTCGACGATCGCCAACAAAGAGTGCGATGCATTCCCTGAGAGATCGCAACTCGGACTCAACCAAGAGTTTCTCTTGGCATACTACAAGCTTCTTGTTGCCATCGCACATCAACGCGGCATTGCTGCAACCGGTGGAATGTCGCCACTCTTCCCAAGTGGCGCGGCAACAGAGTTGTCACCGGAGGAACTGGAGAGTGTGTACAAAGGCAAGCTGGCAGAGGCAGAGCTAGGATTCGACGGTGCTTTGGTTGCACATCGTTCAGCAGTAGAAGCCTGTCGTAAAGCATTTTCAAACCGATCAGACATCAAGGTTGCATCGATCGACGGTGACATTTGGCATTACCACAAATCGCTATTAGCCATTCCAAAAGGCGACATCACATTGGCCGGTGTCAATTCATCCATCACAGTATTAGTACTATATATTCTAAAGTGGTTAAAAGGTGTCGGTGCTACAGCAATTAATGGAGTCGTAGAGGATTTGGCAACTGCTGAAATTAATAGAGTAAATAATTATTTTTATTTGTTTTATAAGATCATATTTATTAATTGTTTGTTTATTCATTTAAATAGGCATTGCTTTGGAGATGGATAAGATCACATATTAAAACTAAAGAAGGTGTATTAATTAGTTTCCAATATGTATTGAAGAGTGCAAGAGAGATAGCGATGTCAAACAATGTAAAACCAGTCGACTTTACCAATCTCGAGAGAGTGATTAGCATACTCTTGCATTCACATTCATTCATTGATTTCATGCCAACCATAATGTATCCATTTGTAACTACTATTCAATTCGAAGCTCAACTGTAAATATCTAAACACCGATTTTTTAACCTGGTAACAATAAAATTTATTCAGATTTTTTTGATCAAAAAAAAAATAAAAAATCGAGATGGGTCAAAGATGCTCATTGGGTTTAAACTCAACAACTTCTTGTTTAATTTTTTTTATTTTCTTTTTAACTTGATCATTTCATTATTTAATTTTTAAATATGGATTGTAATATATCTTTAGGAAATTTATTAGATTTAACACTGAATCAAGTGATTCCTGATGTTAAGAATCAATATACTTCGAGTGGAACTTTGTTAGAGTGGATATGCGAAGGTGTAGTTAGAGTAACTCCAAAGCAATTGGAAACAAATCGATTGGATTTCTTATTATCTTCTGGTATTCATGGAAATGAAACTGCACCGATCGAGTTGATGGATAAAATTCTACAAATGATATCAACAGATCAATTGATTCCCGTTGGTTGTAGACTGTTGTTTATTTATGGAAATCCTGATTCAATTAGAGCAGGTAAACGTTTCATTGATGTAGATATCAATAGGCTATTCAATGGAAGACATAGTGACCAAGAGTACTCTGGTTGTCTAGAGTCAAAGAGAGCAGAGTTGTTGGAAAGAATTTCTTTGGAGTTCTTTACAGCGCTGAAACCAAAGTCAAACTTGGTGGTTGAGCAAATACATTATGATATGCATACTGCCATACGAGGATCCAAGATAGAAAAGTTTGCAATCTATCCTAAAAGTAATGCTTCTTCTCCAAAACAGTTGGCACGTTTGGCACAGTCAGATCTCGAAGCTGTGGTAATTCAAAACGAGGTTGGAAGATCATTCAGTTGGTTCACTCATAGCAAAGCTAAAGTAGAGTCATTCACTCTGGAGTTGGGAAAGGCAAGTCCATTCAAACAAAATCAGGAAATAGATCTCAGCCGATTAGAGAATAAATTAATATCTATGATCGATGGAAGTGAAGGATGTATCGACTTGGACAGTGCTAACAATCTACAACTATTTAAAGTATCTAGAGAAATAATTAAAAAGACAGATAGTTTCAAATTGAACCTAGATCTTAGTATTGAAAATTTTACACATTTGGAAAAAGGATTCTTGCTGTCACATGGAAGCACAGAAGAAGAATATTCAGTTTATGAAGACAATGCTAAGATTTTATTTCCAAATCCAAGTGTCAGAAATGGTTTAAGAGCTGGAATAATAATAGTTCCAATTTAACTTCAAATAAATCCTGCAAAAAATAAATATCAAATTTTATCTCTTTAAAAATCAATGTCACTGAAAAAAATTGTTTTTTTTTATTTATTTATTATGTTTTATTTCATAAATTAGTACATTTAAAATTATATTTTAAATTGACTTTTAGAAAAACAATAGAGATTTGAAGTTAGAAGATCAACTTTATAATTTTTGTCATCTCTAAATTATAATACTAACTGGATAAGACCAAAATAATAAAGTTAAATATTAGGTTGAACACAAATAAATAAATATAATTTTTTTTATCCCTAACTAATCAAAAGTTATAACAATTTGTACAAAACAATCAAACGGTTCGAATTTTGTCATTAGTGATGTACAAAAAAAAAAAAAAATAGAAGTGATTAACCACCACACTACACCAACAACAATAGAGTGAAAAATGTTGGTGTTAGTGTATTTTTAATGATGTTACTTTAAAATCAATGTTTTTATACTATTAGATGATTAATAACCGATCAGTAATCACACCAATGAACTTAATACTATTCAAAATTGTATTTATATTGGTTTCATATAAAACAATAAATAATTCACATAGTCAACTTACATAATAAAAATAATGACATACAAGTGATAATTTAAAAAATAATTTCTTTTTAATTCAATCCCAAATTTGATGATTGATAGTTACTAGTGTTTAGAACAATAAAGAAGAGGAAAATATTTAAAAAATATATATATGTATGAAAATAGTTTTATTATTTTTGATAATTATATTTATCTTAAATATAGATTATGTAAATTCAATTAGGTGTCCAGTTTTCCAACTTCCATGTGGATCAAAGAGGTAAGAATAATATTTATCATCTTTTAAATACAAATTTTAACTAATCATTTTTTTATTAATATCAGATGTTATGATCCAGGTTTATATACATGTCCTAAACCAGGCTTAATATGTCCGTTAGGACATGTTGTTTGTGGTCACAAATGTATGAATTATCTTACTCAGCATTGCTTTATGGGTATTATATGTGAAAATAACCAAATATTTTGTAGAGGTACATGCCAGCCACGAGGCAAAAGATGTATTTAATATTTAAAATAAATAAATCAAAAAAAAATTTTGATAATAAATAATAATGTATATTACACATTATTGGCTATATTTTTTATTTATAACATCTGCTTGTCCAGGTTCTTGTGAGAATGAATAGCCAGTATCTAATAATTTAAAAAAAAAAACAATATATTAATATTTGTTCTTAAAAAAAAAAAGATTAATTAATTAAAACTTACATAGTTTCTTTGGATTGGTATTTTGTTGTGATTTTTGTTTTGGTTTCTTTTGATGCAGCTCTTGTACGATATGGTAGGAACGAGGAATATTCGTTCTCAACAAGTATTTCCATGTAAAATCTCTCCATAGACAGATGACAGGTACGCAAATGATTGAGAGATAGAACAAAGAGGATTGACCAATACGATAGACAATATCAAAGAGGTCTACTCCAACATCGAGTGATTCAATCTCCCAGAACTTTCCAAACACCAGTAGCCAGAGAATGTAAAGTCCAATCGATCCCCAGACAGTGAGATGGTTAATCCAAGTCCAGTAGCGAATTTCCAGTGCCAACTTGAGGTTGACTGTGATGACGATACAGGTGTAGGCGACGGTACCAACAGAGAACAAGTCAATGACACGACCCGACTCGTACGCCAAACCATGTGAGAAAATAAAGGTTGGGAATATAAATAGTAGGAGACTGTGGAACAATCCATTGACTGCCCATCCCCAGAATACACGCAAATTGAAATAGTAATTTCTCGGTCCAGTTTGGTAGAGTTGTGGATTCTCCATAACGGCTGCCTCACTGACATCCTTATCGAGAATTCCAAAAACAATGATCGAGAAGAATGTCCATGCGATATTATAGGCAGTCAGTGTGAAACGTTCATAGAAGGTCTGGCCCGACCATCCATTGAAAATGGTGAACCAAAACTGTGTGATATACAATGTGATATTCTTGTAGAAACAATATACAATGAGCTTGGAGATACGACGATAACTGTAACGTCCATGGATCAAAAGAAGTCGTGCCAAAAATCGGAATTGTGCAATAGAGTAGTCGGAGCAACGCGCAGCTTGTAGACCTTCTTCACCACTGATTCCAATACCAACGTGTGCGCGCTGAATCATCGAGACGTCGTTGGCACCATCACCAATGGCGAGTGTTGTCACTCGGATATTGTCACGAACCAATCCGACAATCTGAGCTTTCTGCGCTGGCGAAACACGACACGCTATCACAGCTTTACAGAGACAGGCAATACGAAGCAATGCCAACGACATCTCTTTGCTCTCGAGAATGAAAACCAGTGTTGAACCATCGACAATCAACGCCATATTCTTACGATTGATAGAGGATGCCACGTTATTATATTCGTCCCAAAGACGTGTCAACTCCAAAGATGTATTCTCCGGTGTTGTTTCGTTGACAACCATCAATTCCATCTGTGTAGTAAGCAGCTGACATGCAAATCCAATGTTGATTGCTGTCTCTTGTTTGTCACCAGTGAGCACCCAAACTTTGATACCGGCACTTCTCAACTTGGAAATGGTTTCTGGCACAACAACTTGCAGACGATCCTCGATGGCGGTTGCACCCAGCAGCAGCAGACGTCGCTCGATTGCCTCGGCCATACGATCGAGAGCAGCTTCACGTCCGACAATGGTGTTGGATGCAGTGTAGTAGTCGGCAGCCCACGCTTCATATACCGCTGGTTCCAGCTCACGATAGGCGACACACAAAGTCCGCAGACCCTCAGTGGCAAACTCTTGAAGATGTGTAATGGTAGCATCGGCATGTTGTTGATTAGGTGCCAGCCTCTCGAAAATAGCAGTGTCAGCACCCTTGGTATAAAGTAAAAGTCTGCCATCTGGATGACGAACTATCACAGACATACGTTTTCTTGTGGAGTTGAACTCCAAAACATTGAGAATCTGGAATTCCATTTCTTCGCCTACATCGTTTACGATGGTGACCGACTTGGTATTTCTACGAATGAAATCGAATCCCACCAATTTGGATGCATTGACCAATGCACTCTCATCGGGTGACGATGCCTGATAGTAGATCTTTCCATTCTCTTCCTCTGGAATCACAGTGTGACACACTGCCAAAACATGGAAGAACTCTCTAATTGCCTGAACTCTATAGGGATCAGCGCTAGACAATTGTTTCTTCAATTCCACATGATAAGGTATTGGACCACCGCCACCAGTTGTTGATTTCGAATTTGGAATGTTACAATTGCTATTGTTGTTGTTGCTATTGTTATGGTTAACACCTCCCAAACTACTATTACTACTATTGGTACTGGAATCATTGTTTATACTGCTATTACTACTTGTTCTACTAGCAGCTGCTGCTTCTAGATCCGCATTGTTATTGTTAATTGATTTCTCGTCTGGCTGTTGTTGTTGTCCATTCTTTCCTTCACGCATCATCATTCCAATGGTGGCGTCGGTCAGTTCACCGCTACCATTTCCATAGGAGAGACCGGCAATCGAACACTTTTTGAATTCCATCTTGTTTTGTGTGAGAGTTCCTGTTTTATCACTAAAGATGTACTCGATTTGACCGAGCTCTTCGTTGAGATTCGATGTTCTGGCGAGTGCAGGAGTGTCATTGTCCGCATAGTACATCTGAATGTCGTTGTTGATGAACATCGCCTGGAAAACCTTGACAAACTCCATCGAGACATACAGCGAAATCGGAATTAGATTGTTATAGAGAATCAAAAACGTGAGGAACGACAGCGCTCCACCTTTGCTCGCAGAGATATCCCACATCAAATACCAAGCGGTCTTGTTCTCCGCGGTCCAAGAGGTATTGGCAATGGCACAGCCAATACAAAGCAGTATCTGAAATATAAAGATGGTAAAGATGAAAATGTTGGTTTTTCGCTCGACACCCGATCGCTTCGATGGCGTATCGTTGCTGTTTCTCATCAGCTTGGTGTCGCGACCCGTGTAAATCACGCTGCCATACACCCACTTGGTGTTACGCAGCATCGCGCCACGCAGAAGCACCTGTTTCGGTGACAACGGATGTCCCTTTCCACCCGAGTAAAGTGAGCCAATGAATGTGTACAATCGGTTATTGGGATGTTCACACTCTATATAGGTCTGGAAGTCGGTGAGCGACGGTGTGTTTTCATTGAGTGTCGAAGAGTTGAGAGTGTCCTCATCGATGAGACCAACAGTTTCAGGCAGCGCTTGCTTCAGTTTCAGGTTGGTCTCACCGTCGAGATTGGCAGTCTCAACATAGCATATCGATTGTGGTTCCGAGGTTGCCAGCACCACGATATCCGCCGGGATATACTGTCGGTTGCTGACACGCACGATATCGCCCACCTTTAAATCTCGCCAGTAGATCTCCTTGAACTTGTTGCCCACCAGAATCTCCGTACGACTATAGTTAACACGATCGTCCTGCTGATGTCTTCTAAAATCCTCATACGCTTCCTTTATAGCTGTAATCGCTAGAACCACCAACAATGGTCCCAACGTTGTGAATTGACCTGTAGGTGAAATACCTGGAATAATCTAGATTAACAAATTTGATAACAATTAATAAACCAAACTAATCCATAATCCATCATCTAATTCGATCATATCAATCTATCAATATCTATCCTACTACTACTACTACTACTACATACTTGAATTGCAGATATAATTAAAAAATAGAAATTTGCTAATCTACTGAATTGCTCGATAAGATTCTTTGGTAAGAATGTTATAATACTGTATTTCGATGTAGTTACAACATTGTTACAGAACTTTGATGTTTTGTTTTGCTCTTCATTTCCTATATATACAGTTCTTGCATGACCTTTAAAATTATCTCTATTAAACTAGATATAGATGAAAACAACAAATGTTAATATTTCAGTTTCCAGTTTTTAAATATTTTCCTCTTTTTCTTTCCAGTTGTTTTTTTCCATTTCCAGCTTGTTTTAATTTCACAACAACTTACAAGTTTATTCTTTAGTTTTCTATATATATTGTTATTGTTTGTGTCGTTGTCATTATTATTATTGTTTTGAGTTGAACCGGCTGGATTGAGGTTACTGGTGCTGCTTGAGATTTCTTCGAGTTGAATACCAGGCATATTTCCACCGCCTCTTGGTGTAAGTGGTGAGGTGTGTGATCGATAACTATTATTTAGAAATGGCGATGATGATGATGTCGAAGACGTTGAATTTCGTCTTTCTCTAAATGATGAATTCGGACTTTCAAGCGTTGGTGTTGAACCTTTGCTTGACATTTTTGTTATCTATATTATTATTATTATTGTTGTTGTTGTTGTTGTTGTTGTTGTATTTCTATCTATTTCTAACTATAAATATGTATTAATATTATTATTATTATTATTGCTTTTCTTTGTTTTTCCTAATTTATTAGTCTAATATCTTTATCTTTTTTCTATTGTTTTTTATTGTTTTCGTGCTAAATCTAAATAAATGTAAATAAATAAATAAATAATGTGTGTGTGTGAGTTGGTGAATGATTGATTGATTGATTAACTATAAATATAAGAAATATATAAATAAATAAATGAAAATTAAAGTTAGTTATATTAATTTCATGTATATTTCAAATTCTTATTTATTATTATAATATTATTATTATATTGAACTAATACAAAAATAGATAATATAATATCTAATAATAATGAATTGTATGAATGAAATGAAATGAAAGATAAACTCTTATTTGTGAAATAATTAAATTAAAATATATCTATCTGTTGTCTGTCTTTGTTGTGTTCGTCGATCTCTTGTCTTGTTTGTCTGCTTTTGCTATTTGTTCTGTTTGTTATGTTTTGTTTTGTTATGTTTTGTTTTGTTTTATTATAATCTATTGCTATTTGATTGATAGATTATTAGATAGTCGATTATCGATCGAATTGTGGTTATTACTAATTGGTTGGATGTGGGGTTATTAATTATTATTATGTTAGATTTTTTGGAGTTTTTGGTCCTTTTTGTTGGTTACTATGGTGTGATGGTGGTAGTGAGGAGGTGGTGGTGGTGATGACGATAATTATCAAATAAAAAAGGATAGTGCTAAGTGATAAGTAAGTGTTTAAATAACTCTGACTTTTAGTAATGTGATTTCAGTGTGTGTGTGATTATCTACTGTTTAAATAAATAAATAAATTATTTAATATAAATTGATAAATTAAAATATATATAAGAAATATTAAGTTTGCAAAATTATTATTATTATTATTTGTATTATAGTAATGTGAATATGAATATGAATATTAGTAATATGAATTGAAAATAATAATATTAAGTTGACAAGAAAGAACTACTTCTAAATTGAAATCAATTAAAAAACAAACAAACAATTACATAACACAATGGTGAATTATAAACATCATTATCATCATCATCAAATCAAATCAAATCAAATGTTAAATTTCCAATCCACACAACAAACAATGATATTAATATGGAAAAGATCAACATTGCAATAGTCTGTGTAGCTGGTTGACGATGTTGTCCAATAGCCAATTATATAAACATATTGATTAATAATATTGTACCAATTGAATTAATAATAACAATAACAACAACAACAACAATAATAATAACAACACGACAGAAACGCAATGAAAATGACCACTATTTTAATTAATTAGTAATATGATTCCAAACTTTAGATAGTTAGCTTGCTGCTCTCTCTCTCTCTTTGTGTGTGTGTTTTTTGATTATTTTTTTTTACTGTTTTTGCAGTGTGACTGACTGACTGACTGTTTGACAGAACTATCTGACTGTTTTTAGTTGTTCTAGTGATAATAATATATAAACGATTTGACTAATCTACAGAGATATTATTAATGTCATTGATATTTCTAACTATCTAACTCTATCTACCTCTTTTAACTTTATAAATATTATTAAATTGAATTGAATTATTACAAAATATATAATAAGAATAAATGTGATATAATGATACAATTTATATTATTATTGTTGTTGTACATATAATTATATTTGATCAATCACCAAAGTATAATGTGTTTTGTTTTTTTATTAATAGATTGCAATACAATGCATTGAATAAAATCGAAAATGAGAATGAAACCGGTTATTTATTGTAATTACAATGTGGTTAAAAAAACATAAAAAAAATAAAATGCAAGAGGGTTTGATTGATTGTTTTGCAAAAAACCTCTTTGTTTGTTGGTTTGGAGGGAAAATTTGCAAAAAAAATAGAAAAATACAAGGGTAGGTTGGTGCATGCATAGATGATTTAAAACAAAAACAAACCACAGCAATAACAATATATGCTGAATACTACTCTACTTTATAAAGCAAATATCTATTATAATGTGTTTATGTGTGTAAGTGTGTGAGTAAGTGATTGTGTATGTGTGTTTGTGTGTGTGTGTATGGAAAAAGTAAAGATATTGTAGATTATTGGGTTGGTTGTGTTTTTATTATTAATATCAATAATATTGATTAACCTGCTATAGCAATTTATCATAAATATATAAAAAAAAAGAACAACAAAAACATACTACACTTCACTCTAATGATAATAAAGAAATAAAAGAAAAAATAATAGCAATTTTTGTTTCATTATAAATTTGTTGTTGTTGACTCTGAAAATAAACAACTTGTCTATCCTATTGATGGATGATAAAATTAACATTTCTGACAGTCTGTCGTATTTCTTTCTTTAACACACACTACCCCACACATAGGTTTACCACATGTGGAGATGGTAAACCTTTTCTACAAAAACAACAAACTTTCCTCTTTACGTTCGATTATTGATTGAAACTGTTTCATCATCATCAATTTATTTTTTAACATTCAATGATTAATTGTTTGATTGTTTTGATTGATTCTGATATTTGAGAAATTTGTGGTTTGTGTTGTTTGACTGTGTGCGTATGCGTTGGTTGTTGATTGTCAATCGACAATTTTGAAGTTATAGTTACACTTTTTGAAGATTGAAATGAAATTTTGTTGTTTTGTTTGTCTGACTGCCGATTGCAAATTGCTAATTGTTTAGTGTTACTGCAGTGCTGTTTTGTTTGGTGATTGTTCACCGAAATGGAACTTTCAAGTCCCATGGGTGAATTGTGAATAAAAAATAGTAAACAAAGAAGTAGCTAGATTTAAAATGAGATCTATCTGCTCATTTTAGTTTTTTTATTTTAAGAAGTTAAACCAACGTAACAAAACAATCTGAAATTTACTGTTTAACAAAATGTATAATAAATGAATGATTCATATCTAATCAAATCAATCATTATTTATTTTCTTATTAATTTACCTTTTTTTTTTATTGATTTATCGTTGTTCTATTCTAATTCTCTTTATTATTTCTGCTTTTTTATTGTTGTTGCTAACTCATTACTTTTTTTAATTGAATAAAATTTACTAAAATACAGAGTTTACTCTTCTAATTATGAACGGGGTGGTTAAATTATTTAATCTAACATAATAAATAAATAAATAAGATGATAAAAAATAAAACTACAAAAAGTAAATTTTGTTGTAGAAATGATGAATGTCAAGTCAGGTGATAAGTTGCTCCAAAAATAAATAACAAAAAAAAACAATAATATCTTAAAAATGTCTTTCAATCATTGAGGTCAGACATCCTGATAATATTTTAAATAAAAATTTTACTTTAATTCAATTTAGATCAATGTGGTGATGGTTGTTGAGTTAGGTGAAAACACCATTCACTTTAGTTGTGTGTGTGCCACTCAAGTGAAATCGACAAAAGGGCAAACAAATCAATCCCACCAAAAAGAAATTGTGTTTTTGATCAAAAATAAGCCCACAGCCATCTAAAATTTACAAAAAAAAAAAAAACTATTTTAGGATCCAAAAAAAAAAAAAAAAAAAAAAATTTTTTTTAGTCTACATAATTAATTAACGGTTTCACGGACTCACACAAAAGTACAGAATTCTTTTAATGGTTATTTTTTTGTTGTGTAGGACTGATTTAAAAAACACAATTTTGTTTAGCTGATCATTTTATTTTTTATAAAGATATTTGTTTACATCGTTTATTATATTTGTTTGCATCGATTATTATATTTTTGTATATAGATATTAATATAACGATTAGTTTATATAATTTGCTTAAATGTTTCTGATATGATCATGATCATGATCGATTAATTAAAAGCGATCTCCATTTTTGAATTAAATAAAATAAATACTTGCTTCACCTATTTTTAATTTTTAATTTTGTTTTCATATTATAAGATTCAGGTGTTTCTTTCTATTGTCAAGTATGTAGTAAAATCTAGATAAAGTTTATTGAAGAAATGAAACAAAACAATAATATTAACTCTAGGAAAATAATGATTTCATAAAATTTTTCCTTTTCCTTTTCTTTTTCTTTAAAACAAAAACGAATAGATTCCTGATTCCTTTACTTCTTATATATAATGATCTTGATTCTATAAATCAATCAGGTTGGAGCAATTAGACTGTCGGATAATACGAAAACAAAACAATTCAATGCCATTCGTTCAAAGTTTATAAACTGTACTAGTGCCGATCGGGGATCTCTCTTTTTTGATGCAGGTTCTATCCATATGGATAATTGTGCATTCGAGAACAATACAACATATATAGGAGGTGCCTTATACACCAAATGGGTATATGCCGATATTAGCAACTCTATTTTCATTTCCAATATTGCAAATATTGATGGTGGAGGACTTGTATGTTTGCCGATAAAATCTCATCTTCTTTTAATATACTTTTTATAATAACTCTGCTCTAAGAGGTCATGGAGGTGCAATGGTACAAACTTTAAACAGAAAAAAAAAAAAACAAGACTCTTAGTATCAACACCACTTTTCATGATTATTTTACGAGTATTTCAGATCAATTGATTCTACATATATTACTAGTTTCCCTGCTTATTATTATCGAATTTCATTATACAATTATGAGCTACTTGTCTAGATGGTTCACAGGTCATTGTTGATCCCAATAGTTTATAATTTTAAAGAAAATTGAAAGAGAATTCTCGTGAGGCACATTTTGATCAAAAAAAATAAAAATTAAAAATCATTTTTTGATCAAAGATGTTCATCTCAAAAAGAACACGTCGTAAAATCAATTGATATTTGCAAAATTTTTCTCTTCAGAAATCAGGAAAGCCTTCCAAATTGTTTTTTAAAAGACAAAAAAATTTTTTCTATTTATTTTCAAATTAATTAAATTAAATATATAAATGATTATTAGTAATTATAGATATAAAAGTATTATATTTATATCAACATTGTTGTTGTTGGTATGTTCATGGACAGTGTCATCAAGTGATATCGATGCTGCCTCCTCATCGATTCCTCGATGTATTGTAGATCAAAGAATTAACAATGATAAATACTCGATGGATTGTACAACATACAACAATACGATGTTATGATATGTCCATCGATCACAGCATGTTTATCATCAGGTCAAGCTCAACAATTCGGAACCTACAATATCTTGGTTAAAGATGGTGTCTATGATTGTGTTCAACCCACTTCAATCTCTTTGAGTAACGATCTATTCGTCAATATCAAACCATTCAATGTATCTTCAGGTGTCTCTTTTAAATGTTATGTAAGTAAAGAAGAAACTGTTCAAAATTAAAATAAATCGAATATTTAATCATATCTTAATTAAAATTTTTATTTTTTAAATAACTACCAACTAATAACTATTTATATATTTATTGTAAATAGGATAATTATTTCTTAAATATAGTCACAGATTCCCAAATTAGAGTCAATATTTCAAGTATTGAAATTGATTGTGCAAGCTATGACGAGAACACTCAAAGAAGAAGTTGCATCTATATGAATGGGGAGAATAACAGAATTTCCGAACTCAATTTGCACAATGTTACAATTAGAAATGCTCACTCCAACAGTCAATTCATTGAATCAGGTGCTGTCACCCTCTACAGACTTTCTGCAACTGTCACCGATTCACTTTTCATCAACTGTACATCAAATGGACCTGGTAAATATATTAACCATTAAATATCACCATTTTTAATATATTCAATTCAACTAACATATATTATTACTTTTTCATAAAACTTATAGGTGGAGCTATTGGAATATTGGATAGTACTCCATCACTCAATGTTTTCAATTCAAGATTTTACAATAATGTCGGTTCTTACGGTGGTGCTATCTATACAAATGGACCATCAATTAATGTCTATAATTCAATTTTCTCTAACAACTATGCATCGTATTATGGAGGTGCGGTCTACACATATTCTCAAAATGTTCAAATGAGCAATAATGTATTCGCCAACAATACTGCTGTTAATAGTGGTGGTGCAGTTATCATTAGTTCTGGAAATGTTTTACTTAACTCCAATAACTTTAATTCCAACAATGCAATTAATGGATATGGTGGTGCTTTGGTAACTATTTCAAAATATTTAGATTCCAATTAATAATAATTACTAACATAACAACACCAACAACAATAATTATTATTATTAGTATTTATTATCAAATGCTCAAGAATTGACTACTTTTGTAGTAACTGATTCATCATTCGCAAATAACGTTGCAACTTATGGTGGTGGTATTGTAGGTCATTAAAGTTAAGCTTGTTTTTATTTATATTTTATTTGATTACTTACTTTTATATTTTTTTTTTTGAATAAAATCAGGCAACTCAAGCACAAACTGGAGTTTTCGATTTAACACAAACCAGTTTTGACAGTAACCGTGCAATATCTTCTGCCTCCAGTTTCTATTTCTTCTATACCTCCATTAGATTAATTGGTGGTACTTTCTATTTACCAACCAAGTATGTATTTCGATTTGTTCAGTTTCTCAGTTATTCAATTACTAATGAAAAATTACAAAATATTTAACATACCATAGTGTTTATGAACATTTCCCATCATATTATACCAATTATTTGAAATATAATATTCAAAATTTGAACAATATTGATAATACAGCATGTCCAACCGATTCACAAATATTCTATGGTGCACAATCATATCCATATTCATGCTTAAAAATTGATAATATCGTAGATCCAACACCTACACCAGCAGTCTCAGGCACAACTGAATACTCATCAGGCACAACAGGTTCCGATGGATCGGGATGGGCAACAACATCATCAATATCAACATCTGGATCATGGACATCCGGATGGTCTACTTTCTCATCGACAACTGGATCATTCACAACTGGATGGCCATCTTTCAGTTCATCATCAACATCGAGTTGGTACACCACCACTTCATCCTACTCAGGTTCATCTTCAAGTGAACTATCGGACAGCAACGATCAAAATACCAATCCACTTTTGGCATTGGCATTTTTATTTGCAACTTGTTTCGCTTCTCTTTTCTTTTTCATCGTTGCCATCATCAAAGGTGTGAGAAAATAAAATGATATGAATGCGCAATTAATTTTATTAAAATTTTCTAAATTTTTATTATTTATATTTTTATTTACAATTTCAACAAATAAGGTATTTTCGAATGAATATAGATATATTTTAGATATATATTTATATTATAATTTTTTTTCAAATTAGGTAGTTTTTTTTTGTTTTGTTGTTTTTTTTTAAATCAATGAATATGGGTCATAGATTGGAACATATGGAGCACCACAGACCAAAGTAGTAGAAGTAGTTACCGAGGTAATTGGGCTTTTTCTTAGATTAATCCAAAGTCCAATGGTCTTGGGCTTTTGACCGTCGACATTTGGATGGAAACAATCGATTGGTGACAAAGCAGTTGATGGGAATACGGTATCAGTCAAAAATGGAAGATAGATAATAAACATTTTTAATTGTTGTAAGTACATCATAATCTAAATAGATCAACATGTTTTCAATTAGTTACCTCTGCTGTATGTCTACCGAAATATATATATTAAGTATATCAATCCCGATGAAGTGATTATGGAGAATGCACAAGATGCAATAAAGAACTTCCAAACACTGTTTCCACTCACGAAAACCACCAACTTTAAATCGGAACCGAAATATCGATGGCAAGATGGAATGTTGGTCGAACAACAACAAGAGATTCGTTTGGATTCCTATGTGACAGACGATGCCAACACATCGAAGAAGAGAAAGGCAGACGATCTTGCAGATTACTCGCTCGACAAGTTGGTGTCTGGTTACGTCAGTGAAGTCGGTTCGATCAATCCCGTGCAGAGCTTCAAAGATAAGTTGGCAAGACGTGATATCGATCTGGTAGACAAAGCGATATCATTAATGAAACAACCTATTGTCCAACTGGTAAACGATTCAAAGATCAATTCTATCAGAAGGCATTGGAGTGTCGTTGAACTTCGTGATTATTACGAATCAAAGAAGCGTGATGACTTTTGGCAACTGATCGTTACAAATCAGATCGGATTGATCACAAACGATGAAAGTGATGAAAGTGAAATCACTGAAAAAGAATCAAAAGAATTCCTCGGTTCTAAACGCAAGCATTGCAATCAACAACAATCAACCATCGAAATCTGATTCTATTGATGATCTTTTCGATCAAATCGAATAAAATTAATAATAATTTGTAATTTAAATTGTAAATTTATTGATATTATAATTTATTTTTAACTTAAAAAAATTACATTTTAAAACTTAAAAACCTTGTAATTTTTTTATTTATTTGATGGTATATTCATATCAAGATGGTTCTCTTCTTTTGGGAGGATAATGAATATTGCTCCAGTTCTTGGATAACATCTAACTTGCTTTTTTCTTTTTGCCTCGACAAAGTGCAAACCTCTTATATTATACTTTTTATTAAAAAGGACAACAGCCAATCGTATATTTTTTAAATACTATTTGAAGAAATTGCAATTTTAATATCTATTTTAATAATTCTTTTTTTTATTTTTTTTTTTAAGATTAATCTTACTTCAGAGGTTAATTTATTAGAACAAAAAACAATGGGCAATATAGGTGTAAATAATCCGACGGCAACGTAACAAAAAATATTATTTTTATCGATAAGACTTAAAAAACATAGAATTAAACCTAATATCATTAATACAAAGATTACTATATTTAAATATGGATATTTAATTGTATTATAATTATTTATTTCAAAGAGAATCTCTTCAAACTCCTCTTTAGATAAATATGCTGAAATTCTAATATCATATGGTATGATTCTATAACTTGGTCTTTTAATTCCTAAAAAATGTTTGATTGTAAATTTTTCTGTATGAATATGAAGAGATTGGGAATTTCCTATACATGTAGGTTTTATATCTAAAACTACCATTTTTACCTATTAAAAACATATAAATAGATAGATTAATAATAAAAAATATCTTTTAAATATTTTAATTCTATTTTTAAAAACACACTATTTATTTTATATATCTAGATAATTGATATTTAAATTGCTCTATCAACACATTTACCAATTTTTTTTTTTTTTTTTGTTGGTAAAAATTATCTTAATTTTATTATGAGATATTAATATCAATAATTAAGAAATATAACAATTTTATTATATAGTTTTTATTTAGATTATCTAGATTATTTTAATTGTATTAGGAAAGTCACTTACAATAAAAATAATGAAAAAATAAAAATAGAAAATTTAATAGTTAATAAATTTAGTTTCAATATGTTCTACTTCTCAAAGAAATGGGTTTTAATACATCTTTAAAATTTATAAAGTTTAATATCTTTAAATTCAATAAATAATTTAAATGTTTTTATTTAAGCATTTTCGAAAAGTATTGCAGTAATTGTTCCACGAGTTGCATTTATGAGTGTGTTTGGGTTTATTTTACAAATAGTTGGCTCTGATATTTCTTGATTGTTAATTTTCAAATGTAGATCACGCAAACTAGTTTCAAGTATGTATTCAATAGTATCTTGATATTCAGAGACTGGTGTTTCGTCAATGAATTTACAATATCCAAAATCACCAAGAATCAAAGTGCAACTACTTAAGGTTTCTTCTATAAATATATTTGATGGCTTGATATCACAATGAACAATTCCATGTTTATCAAGATCCAAAAGAATATTGAAAAGTTATGAAATGTATTCTTTAATATTTCTTTTTAAAATTGGTTAGTTGTATCTAGATAAAAAATCAAATGAATAATTATATCGATACATACTGATTTTGATCAGATAAATGTTGATACTTTTGAGCAAGATCACCATCATCACAATATTCAGTGATGATATGAAAGATTTGATTGTCTTTATCATGATGATAGTCAACAAGTTGAACAAATCTTGGATTACCTTTGAGTAATTCCAATGCTTTTATTTCATTTAATGCACTATCATAAGATTTTTGATTATCTTTAAAATTTATCTTTTTATAACATACTTTTGAATTGATTTTATTAGTTTTAGGATTGTCAATTGATTAATTACATTGAAAATGAACTTACCAATCTTTGATCAGTACCACCCACTAAATTGTTTTTTTTTTTTTTAAACAATAAAAAAACTTTTACTTATACATTTGTAAAACAATAGCTTCCAAAGAGAACGATATTCTTTCGATTCAGAACTACGAGATATATAAACTTTAGATACAGTAATGAGAACTATAGTACTTTCTCAGAATATAAACGTGTCAGAGGTGGACCAGAATTCATAGTACAACACCTAAGATCTCTCCAGAGGAGAAAAAAGCAATGAATTGGAGAAATAGAAGAATATTTAATCACGCAATCATGGCTGTAGATCGAAAGATTGGAGAAGAAAAGGCAAAGGAGACAGGAAATAACAACGATATAATTAATAAAACAATATCAATAACAATAATAAGAATAATAACAGTAGTACAAGTAAAGGTAGTAGCAGTAGCATTGGTAGTAGTATCAGTAAAGGTAATAGTAGTAGTAGTATTAATAGTAATAGATTCAGTATATTAGATTTTGAAGATAATAATAATAATGATGACGATAATGATGACAACAAATTAAGAGGTAAATCATACTATAAATATAAACAACAAAACATCAACTACTACAACACTTCATAAAATATGTAAACTATATCCCAATGAATTTCTACCATTTCCACCCCGCAATCACTTCCAAATAGAAATCATAGTCATACCAACAAAATCAATGAATTACATATAAGAATAATACTTAAATATGTAGAAGAGATATTAGGACCTTTCCTAACTCGAAAATCATCTAAATTATGTATGACACCATCAACTACAACAACTCTGACTACAATACCACCAGATCTGAATCGAAAGAATATTGTTCTCTTTGGAAGCTATTGTCTTACAAATGTATAAGTAAAAGTTTTTTTATTGTTTAAAAAAAAAAAAAACTTAAATACATGTGTGAAATTTTTTTCAATGATAGTGGTTGTGGCTGTTTTTCACAATTTTTAGAGGTGGTACATTATTTTCAAACTCTAATAGTTTTGGACCTAAGTTCCTTTTTCTGTTGTAATTGGTGAAGCTTGATCCGGTGTGATATCTGTGACTTTTACTGTTAAGAACCATTACCTAATCCTTGAGGTCTTTGCAATGTTTCTCACCATTAAAATTATACTTTAACTAGTTTTTTAAAATAAAAACAAAAAAATTAGTTTTAAAAATAAAGAATTGTTATATTAATAATATTTCAAAGTCACCCTCTTTCTACACAATTTAATGTCCAATTTATTTATACAAGTCTTTTCAATAGGTCGGGGAATGGATTTAGTAAAATTAGTTTGTAATGATCCAACAATGTTATGTTGTATTGTACTATAGTATACTATGTTAATTTTGAAACATGATTTTTATTTCTCTCTATTGTCTGATTTACTTGATCGAATTGATAATATTAGTATTAGTACTAATTGTCTTTGTTAAACTTAAAGAGGAGTGTATGGGATTCCTTTATTGATGATATCTAGATATTTTATTATTATTCATTCTGTTATTCAAACTTTAATGTTTTTGAAGAATCTAGATTATTAAAATATTTCGACCAAGCAAAAGATATTAATATAGTTGGATCAAAAAACTTGAAGCTTTTAGAGGAGAACAACTAGATTCTCATGAATTCTTATTGGTATTGACGGATATGCTGTATGAGGAGTTACAGGAGACTCTGAAGAAAGATTAACTAGAAAAAAACAAAATTTGTTAATTTTTTACATTTTACTTCTGTGGATGACTATTGATCACACATATGTGTTTTACCACACCCATTTTATTTTGTGTTAATTTATTTGTATATTTTTTGAAAAACTGGTGAAGATGAAAAGATTACAACTGAATTTTTTTTTTTATATAATGTCAACAGATAGATTAAAAATATTAATTTGGGTTATGCTGACCGATATAAATCATTGTTATTCTAGTTTTTTGATTTCTAAATGTCAATTAGAATTAACTTTCAATTTTTTTATTTATTCTATTTTGTTTTTAGTGTTTTCAGGTTTATTAGTATTAGCTAGGGATGTTAATGTAAGAGAAGGTAGTCCAAGTTGCATTGTCGAGAAGCTAAGAGATATCGGTGCACTCTCTTTGAATTGCAAGAACAATGAACAAGATGTTTTAGTCTGCCAATCTATAGAAGCTTGTCTTCAATCAAATTATATAAAGACATTCAATAGGTATCAAATCTTGGTTGAAGATGGTATACATGAATGTGTTCAAACCAAACCGATATTGTTAGACCGTAATTTATTTATTGATATTAAACCTTTCAATGAATCATCAAAAGTATCTTTTAAATGTATTGTAAGTTCATCTAGCTTATTAATTAATACAATATAATATTAAATTAATTTTTAATTTTAGGGAAATAATTTATTCTTAAATTTAACAACTTCATACTCATTAGAAGTAAATATTACAGGAATTGAAATAGATGGTACTTCGAATGACCCTAGTATTACTAGCAGTATTATCTATATAAAAAAAGAAATCTATTCCCCTTCTTCTATTTCAAAGTTGAAATTGAACAATGTTACAGTTCTTAATGCTTTGATAATAAATGATTCTGAACAATCAAGTGTAGTTTCTCTTTTTGGAGTGTCATTGGAAATAATAAATTCTAAATTTATTAACTGTTCGTCAAAAGGTATTTATTTTTAAAAATATATTTAACATATATATACGAATCTAATACAAATTTATAGGTGGAGCTATTGGTGTATATGGAGACGTGAGATGTACAATGTCAGTTTCAAATTCTACTTTTATAAATAATAAAGGATCTTATGGAGGTGCTATCTATACCGGTCCAGGTATCAGTACCCAGGTGAATGACTCTCATTTTGTAAATAATTCGGCAACTTTCAATGGAGGTGCACTCTACTCAACCATGTCAACTAAAATTTCGAATTGCTTTTTTTCAAAAAATAAAGCAAATCAAGGTGGTGGTGCAGTTACTATTAAATCAGATAATTCAAAACTCAATAATAATATTTTTGAGTTGAATTCAGCTTCAAATGGATTTGGTGGTTCTTTGGTAAATATAGTATTAAATTTAAACAATTTTAATGTTAATCTAACTTTTTTAAAAAATATTTTAGCTTTTATCTTCATATTCATTAAATGTTTCTATTGGAATAACTAATTCAAGATTCTCAAATAACACTGCTGCTTTTGGTGGAGCAATTGTAAGATCCATAAAACATTTGTTAAATAATTTACTCAATTTAACATTCTAAATACTATTTTTAGGGAATTACAACAACAGGAGTATTTGATTTTATTGGTACTGAATTTATAGGTAATGATGCTTTAATTTCAGCAGACAGTATATATTTCCCTAATATCTATTATAAAAATATAAATTTTACGGGTGGTAGATTTATTTCTTCAAAAGAGTAAGTAGATAAAGGTATAACTTTTAAATTTTTAAAAAAATTATTAATTAAATTTTGAAATAGTACAAAGAATTTCCCAGACTACTATGACACAGTATTAAAATACGAATATTTCAATGAAACTTCAAAAGATTGCCCTTTCGATTCGCAAGTTTTCTTTTATCCAAATTCAATACTGAGTAAATGTTTAAAGATTGAATACAATGTATTTAACACTACAGAACTTCCAGGAAATAACTCTCAGAATTATACTACTAGTGGCAGTTTGGAAGAATTTAACTTACCTGGAAGAGGTTCTGAAGAATTGAACACAAAAAGTGGAAGTTCAGAAGAGATATATCCTAACCAAAGAAGTGGAAATGATGGTTCAGAAGTAATTAAACCATTAACCAACTCGGGCTCCCAATTATCAAGCGATATTAACAAATGTTTATATTTTGCTCTTTCATTAATTGCTTTCCAAATTAGATTCTATATTTTATAATTCCTCTTTTGTAAAATAAATTATCATTTCTATAACCTAACTTTTCCAATAATATAATGACAACATCAAAAAAAAAAAAAGAATCTTTTTGGATCAAAAATCTGGATATTTAACAAAATAGATATTTTTAACACAAAGAAAAAATTTAGTTCTATTTGTGATCGAAATGGAATGTACTGAACTATTATCTTTAGAATTATTGTTGGATATTGGGCTCAAAATTTTTTTTTTAAAGTGCAGGGTTGTGTGCTTGATAAAACTGTGTTTAAAATTAGTTCTTATCGGCTTGTGACTCACCTAAAAAGCTTAACCACATTTTCTTTTTTTTTTATTCCTTTTTCCTGTTCTTTTAAAGGCAAATCATAGTTATTCAATTAATTTAATTAATAATTGTGAATTTAAAATGATTATTAGTAATTATAGATATAAAAGTATTATATTTATATCAACATTGTTGTTGGTATGTTCATGGTCAGTATCAGTGTCATCAAGTGATATCGATGCTGCCTCCTCATCGATTCCTCGATGTATTGTAGATCAAAGAATTAACAATGATAAATACTCGATGGATTGTACAACATACAATCAATACGATGTTATGATATGTCCATCGATCACAGCATGTTTATCATCAGGTCAAGCTCAACAATTCGGAACCTACAATATCTTGGTTAAAGATGGTGTCTATGATTGTGTTCAACCCACTTCAATCTCTTTGAGTAACGATCTATTCGTCAATATCAAACCATTCAATGTATCTTCAGGTGTCTCTTTTAAATGTTATGTAAGTAAAGAAGAAACTGTTCAAAATTAAAATAAATCGAATATTTAATCCATATCTTAATTAAAATTTTTATTTTTTTAAATAACTACCAACTAATAACTATTTATATATTTATTGTTAATAGGATAATTATTTCTTAAATATAGTCACAGATTCCCAAATTAGAGTCAATATTTCAAGTATTGAAATTGATTGTGCAAGCTATGACGAGAACACTCAAAGAAGAAGTTGCATCTATATGAATGGGGAGAATAACAGAATTTCCGAACTCAATTTGCACAATGTTACAATTAGAAATGCTCACTCCAACAGTCAATTCATTGAATCAGGTGCTGTCACCCTCTACAGACTTTCTGCAACTGTCACCGATTCACTTTTCATCAATTGTACATCAAATGGACCTGGTAAATATATTAACCATTAAACATCACCATTTTTAATATATTCAATTCAACTAACATATATTATTACTTTTTCATAAAACTTATAGGTGGAGCTATTGGAATATTGGATAGTACTCCATCACTTAATGTTTTCAATTCAAGATTTTACAATAATGTAGGTTCTTACGGTGGTGCTCTCTATACAATTGGATCATCAATTAATGTCTATAATTCAATTTTCTCTAACAACACTGCTAATCAACATGGAGGTGCCATTTATTCAGATTTCGGAAATGTTCAAATCAACAGCAATGTATTCCTTTATAATACAGCTATCACTGGTAGTGGTGGTGCAGTCAGAGTTTGCTCTGAAAGAAATGTTAGACTTTACTCCAATAACTTTGATTCCAACAAAGCAATTAATGGATATGGTGGTGCTTTGGTAACTATCTATTTATATTTCATATTTATTTCGATTAATAGTTACTAACATAGAAACAATAAATTAATAATAATTAGTATTTAGGACAAAATACTCAAGGACTTATTATATTTGATGTATCATATTCGCTATTCACAGATAATATTGCACTTTATGGTGGTGGAATTGTAAGTATCATTTAATTACAAACTTGTTTAAATATTAATTTATTGTTTTTCATACAATCAGGCAACTCAAGTACAAGACCGTGAAAGTGGTGCGTTCAATTTAACACTAGCGATATTTAAGAATAATCGTGGAATATCTACTTCCGCCAGTATATATTTCAATTCCCAAAGCTCCATTCGATTGATTGGTGGTAAATTCTTTTTACCAACTTTGTAGGTATCATGCTTTATATACAATCCATTATATTTATTTTATCTCTCAGCTATTCTTTTAATAATCTAAAATAACTAATGTGAAAAACAATATAATTATTATACCCTAGTGTATATCAACATTTCCCACCATATTATACCAATTATTTGAAATATAATATTCAAAATTTGAACAATAGAGATGATTGTCCAATCAATTCACAATTATTCTTTGGCTCACAAACAACTCCAAATACTTGTTTACAAATTGATAATATGGTAGATCCAACACCTACACCAACACAAACACCCATACCATCTTTCACAACCGAAGGAACAACTGAATACTCATCAGGAACAAGTGATTTTTCATCAGGCACAACAGGTTCCGATGGATCAGGATGGGCAACAACATCATCAATATCAACATCTGGATCATGGACATCCGGATGGTCTACTTTCTCATCGACAACTGGATCATTCACAACTGGATGGCCATCTTTCAGTTCATCATCAACATCGAGTTGGTACACCACCACTTCATCCTACTCAGGTTCATCTTCAAATGAACAATCTGACAGCAACGATCAAAATACCAATCCACTTTTGGCATTGGCATTTTTATTTGCAACTTGTTTCGCTTCTCTTTTCTTTTTCATCGTTGCCATCATCAAAGGTGTGAGAAAATAAACTTCATTCTCATGTAATAAAAAAAATTTTTGATACAATTAAATTGAAAGTGTATTTGTAAAGTTAAAACTCCTTTCTATAATTTTTTTATTAATATTTATTATATCAAATATTAAATATTGTCAGAGAGTGTAAGAAGATAGATATGAAAAACAATAGTTGTGCAAAAGATATTTATATCATTAATAATAACAATACTAATGATAATCTAAACATATGTACAGTAGATAATAAAATTAATAATGATGATATACATTTAATAATAGAATCGATTAACATACAGATAATAATTTGTAACAGTTACTACCGTTTGCTCGTGGGTTATTGAAAATCACATAGACAGAATTCATAATGATTACACTCCTCTCTCCTGTTACATAATCTATATGTTGGTTCTGGTGAATTCGTACACTTTCCAAACGATGTTCCATTTGTTATAATACACTTTTTATAATAATATTAACATATTAAAGTTAGACTCGAAAATAAACTTGTCAATGATCTTTAATTAATTACATACATATTGATTCTTAAAGAAATCACATGTTGTTCTTGTTGTTATATAAGGATCACTTACCTCTGTTGTTATCTTACAGATACCGAAATGTGGATTCAAGTTGGGTTGTGGCACACACAATGCTGATGTACAATCATTGATATTGGAGAATAAGATACACTAGTTGGGTCTCACTCTTATTGGGATACAAGTTCCATTATCTACATCACAGATATTGTCGGTATTACACTCCAATCCCAAAATGCAATAGGATTGACGAGTGCACTCTTCATTGAAATAACCAAAGTTGGCTGGCAAACAAACTTTAACACCTGGGTCTGTCTCAACACAGTAATCGCCCTCCATATGATTACAATCGAAAGTATATTCACAACTTCCACCTTGTTTCACCGGTTGTTGACATGTTCCAATCTAAATTATTAAAAATAAAAATAATGTGATTCAATAAATAAACAAAGAAATTATTTATACTATTCATTTATCAAATAAATATTTACAAGACATCGATATGGTGATAACAAATAGGTCCTCTATTTTAAAATTAACTAATTAATAAAACAATAATAGTAGTAAGAATAATATTATTTATTTATTACACATACCATAGAGCTATATCGTTTCCTCCACAAGTTTCACCAGAATTAACACATCTTCTATAATTACAATAGGAAGGTTTACAGACAGTCGAATCAATAAATCAAAATAAAAGATGTAAATTGAATCAAAAAAGGAATTTTAATTATTTTTATTTGTTTTTTTTTTCAAACAAAAATTTAAATTAATAAAAAAGATAACTCTATTGCATGATATCAGATTCAACAATATAAATATATACATATATAGAATAACAATCACATGTTCACCCAGTAATAATAGTTTATTTAATTTGTTAATAAATTTGGTGATTCACTATCTAATGTTGAATTTACAAGTCTATTATAATTTCTTTTTTTAAGTCTAATATATATGACGACCATCACGATTATTAATGAAACTAATATTACTATTGACATTACTAATATACCATAGGTTGATTGTTTATCGTTGGGATTGGGATAATTATCGCTTGAATCTGCTTTGTTTAAACAATCTTCTTGCTGACCTCGAACATGACAATTAACACCACATTTAACTAACTTTGAATCTCCACCCATCGTATTGTTTTGTGTGAATACATGACTAGCGTAACAATATATATTGATATCGCCATTCTTTGAAAAACTTGAATGGGTAATACTAACATTTTTAGCATAGAATAAATAGATTGATTGACCATCACCAAAGTTTAATGGTGGACTATTGCTAAAGCTAGAGTTGAGAATACTAACTTTCTTGGCACCGTCGATATAGAGATGATTTCCTAGGTAACCAGTGTTGTTATTGAATGTTGAATTTGCGATGAATAACGTTCCGTATCTTGAGTAGATACCGACTCCAGAGTTACCAATGTTTTCTGAAAATGTAGAGTTGTAGATTCTTGTTGATATTACAATGGTATTGTCAAAGTGTATTTGAGAACAATTAACATTTGACCGGAATAGATTGTTGGTGAATACTGATGATGTTTGCCATATGTAAAATACAGTGGACATTCCATTAAACGGAGCAGGACTGCTTACGGAATTATTAATAAATCTGCAACCAATGATAACAGCTGGTTTGAAGCCATTATTACTAAATGCCTTAACAAAGGAACCTTTCTCTATGATATTATCAATGAATCTAGATTTCTTTATAACAATAGATCCAAAGCCAATATTTACAATGAAATTAGATACTTTGTTGTTTGAGAAATTACAATTCTCAATGACTGTATTGGACGGATCGGCAAATATAACCTGGCGAGAATTTCCATTGTTCTCTTGGAAGAGACACCCTCGTAGAGTAAAGTTAACCGGCACAATAGACGATGACCGAATGGTGATCACACCACCCCAATGTTCCCCAAACTCTGCGGTATTGTTTATGAAAGTACAATTGTTTATGGTGAGCGAGATCTTCGAGTGGAGATGACTGGACAACACAACAGCGCCACCAAACTCTCCGCTAGCATAACCATTTCTGAACAAAAGATTGTTCAGAGTCAGTCGTGTATAAATACCCTCGGGTTTCCCATCCTTTGGCTCAGACATATTTATAAATTGTTTTCCACCAAGATCTATCTGTACCCACTTCAGACCACCAAAATCATCATCAACACCACCGCTATTTTGTCCACCCTCACCACCTCCAATTGTCAAATCAATATCGAATACCGATAATTCACTATTACCACTGGAATTATAGGTTCCGTTTGCCATAACAATTTTCAATCCATCCGCGAAATGAAATTGTTTATAAATGTCAAGCACCCTTTGAATGGATTGACAAGACTGGTTTGGAAGTGGTGATTCACCACAGAAACTCGATTGATTATTCGACCGATAGTCAACGTAAAATGTTTTAATATTTACATTTACATTTTTTTCAATATTTATAATATTATTACTATATACTTTTCCAGAAACTAAATAAAATAACAAAATTGAAAGCAACATTAAATATTTAAAATAAATCATTTAAATATACATGTATATGGTCTATATTATTTATTTATTTATTTACTATTTAATATTATACTATATTTAATAATCATAATAATTATAATTGATATTATAAATTAATATTGTCATTGAAGAAAAAAAAAAAATGTTAAAAAACGACGAATCTTGATACTATTTCTAAGTTTGTCAAGAATGTTATCAACTTTTTTCACAAACCAAAGAATTTTTTGGTGTTTTACCAGTAACGCCATTACATAAAAAAATCAGATAAAATCTTATAAAATTAAAAAAATAAATTTATATATTATAGTTAAGATAGATTTGATATCAAATTGAAAGTGATTTGTGTACAGGGATTTTAGTGATTTATCGTACTATCTGTCTATGATTCTTATTAGAACCTCTTCTATTATGTAATGACTAAAAAGGAAAAAAAAATTTTTGATTAAAACTTAAATTTTAATTTCGACACAATTTTTTTTAGGTTCTTATTGATTGATATTGTTATGTTTATTAGGTGGTGATATTATCATTAACTTTGAAATGGAATTACTACATTTAGAAGACGATGAATGGTTAAAGATCAATGTGGGTGGGAAAATCTTTCATACCACACGATCAACTTTAACATATGATGTAAATTCTGTATTATATAAAATGGTAAGTTAGCAGTTGCTATTTACAAATAAACAAACAAATTAGTTTTATATCTGTCATAAATGATTGATTTGTTTGTTTGTTTGTTTGTTTGTTTGTTTGTTCTTCAAATAAGAATAGTTATTTATAATTATTTTTTTTTTGTTTGTTTTGTTTTGTTTTGTTTTACTTTTTTAGTTTAGTAGAGATTGTAAGCTACAATCATCGAGAAGAGATCAGAATGGCGCGTTCCTAATTGATCGCGATCCCAAATACTTTAGGGTGCTGCTCAATCATCTTAGATCACCGACATCGAAACAACTGATAATAGACGACGGTATATCGATACAGGGTGTACTGCAAGAAGCACAATTCTTTCAGATTCACTCTCTCACCAAACTCATCGAGAAGATGTTAAACAACAAGTCTGACTTTACAAGAAAAGAGGTACTACTCAACAAAGGAAATATAAAATTCAACAACAAGAGAATTGTAAGTACAACAAAACACAAAACAAAACAACAACTAAACAACAACTAAACAAACATAACTTATTTATTAACTAACTCAACTCAATTGAATTAACTATTATTATTATTATTATTATAGATAGAAATTGATTTATCATCTATTGATTTCATAAAAGAAGATTTTAGTCATAGTATCATTTCAAAGTGTGATTTCGAAAGATGTAGAATTTCTTTTTCTACATTCTTACATGTATGTATGAATGAAGAGATTAGTAGATTTATAAATGTAATTGTAAATGTAATCAAGTAATATTAATTTTTTTTTGTTTGTTTTGTTATGTTTTGTTTTGTTTAACTAAAAATCAAAGTCAACTGGAAAGAAATGTTGTTTTAATTTGGTGGTGGCAGAGAATACTATATTCTCATCGAGTGTACTTTCAAAGTCGACGTTTGTCAAAGCTAATCTCTCACACGCCAGTTTCAATAACTGTCATCTACACTCTACGAATTTCACACAGGCAGCATGTACAGGCTCGTTGTTTCAGCGTGCGATCATCACCAACGGTATCTTTAAGAATGCCAACCTCGAACATGCCAAATTTCAAAAGGCTGATCTAACAGGTTGTGATTTTACAGGTGCAAAGTAAGTTATTATTTATTGTAACAATATAATAATTATAACAGCAATAACTATAATATATCATATATATATTAACATACAACCTCTATTTTTATAATAACTGCTGTGTGTCTAGATTGAATAATTGTCATTTTACAAGTGCAGATCTAAGAAATGCATTGTTGGATTGGAATACTCTTGGAACATTGACCAATGAGAATGGTGGACAAAGTCTATTCAAAAAGGCAAAACTAACTAGAAAGCAATTCGAATTGATACCACAAGATATAAGAGCATCATTTGGTTTCAAAATCATTGAAGATGGTAAAAACATTACATCTCAACTTTTACATAGTAGTAGCAACAGTAATAACATCTTAAATACACCAAATAACAACAACAACAACAATAATATTAACAACAATAGTATTAATAACAATACTAACAACAACAACAACAACAACAACAACAACAACAACAACAACAACAACAACAACAACAACAACAACAACAACAACAACAACAACTACAATAGTACTAATAATTTAAATAACTCTATTAACAACAATAACAACAACAATAATAACAATAACAATATTTAATAAAAGTGTAAAATAATTCAAAAACTTTGTAAACAACTGATGTTGATATTACCACCTCACCACATGTTCATCTAAAATTAATTAATTTTTTTTAAGAAATATTGATCTTAGTGATAATATTAATTTGCAAATCAATTAGCTTTAATAATCTTGATAGATAGATAGATAGATAAATACTAATAAAAATGGAAAATAATAATATTAATAAAACAAAATTAAGAATATTGTTAGCAACAGACTTACATTTACATTATGAAAATCTAAATGCTCTTGGTAAATATATATCTGAAAATAAAGAAAAGTATGTAATATTCTATTGTTATTGTATATATACAACTACTAACTTTGTTATTTATATTTGATTGTGATTGTAATTGATCTAGATTGGATTATGTATTGTGTAGTGGAGATATTGCAAATTTCGATCCGATGGAAGAGGATCAAATGGAGAAGGTCTATGTCTGTGAGGGTGAGATGAGTACCGCTCTACAGATGCTAGAGAACATACACTACAATGTTATCTATGTGCCTGGTAACCACGATGCCAAAACAACGCTGTTGAACGCACTCGACAAACGTCCGCGTCTCACCAACTTTGCTCGCAATGCGCATCGTCACACCATTAGAATCGCTGAGGATCTAGTGTTGCTCGGTCTTGGTGGAAGTCTCCCGGGTTACCGCGGTGACAAAGAAGTATGGGTAGGCTATCCGTTCAAGAGTGACTCTCAGCTAAAGTCAGAGCTAGACGCCACCTGGAGAGAAGCGTCGTCGTCCGGCTCCATCAAAGAGAATGACTCGGTGTTGCTGATGACACACGTCGGACCCGACTCATCGACAACCACAATCGATCGTCTCGATACATCGGTCGAACCGATTCATAGCGGTAGCAAATTACTCGACACCTTCATTGCGGAGCACAACGATCAGATCTTCCTAAACATTCACGGTCACACCCACTTCAGTCCGGGAATGTCAACCCACCGTAAAACACAAATAGTTAACCCAGGCCCACTTAAATTCTCCAGATTCGCATTGATAACAATCGAAAAGAAAGTAAACTTTGGTTGGAGAGTTACAAGTACTGAATTTAAAACACTTTAAAAAAACAACAACAACAACAACACACATACTTATTTATATAAATAACAATAACCAATCACCACATTAATAAATACATCAAATTTGTAATAATAATAATATAATCACATTTAAAGTAACAACTTATTCTTTTGCTGTGTTCTGCTTCTCTTCCGTCATTCTCCAACACACACAATTTTCATAAAAAAAAATTAAATAATAAATTAATTAAAAAAAATTGAAAATTTCACAAAACACGAAAGAACCAAAACAACGATTGTTAACAATAAACAAAAAGAATAAATACCTTTTTTTTCTTTTATTTTTTTATTTATTTACTTTATAGATAAAATCAAATAAAATATAATTATTATTTTTATTATTTTCTAAATATATATATTTTTTAGTTTTGTACAAATTTTAAAAAAGATAAATAGTATCAGAATAGTGATTTCTATCTATCACTCGCTCGAACACACAGTATAAATTATAAAAGATGGCACCAAAATCAAAGAAAAGTGATGCATCTCTTGGTCGTGTATTGATTAAATCAAGAAATAAGAAACTTGGTAGAAATATTAATCAAGAAACTGTTGCTGTATGTCGTTGTTGTTGTTGTTGTTTGGGAGAATGACGAGATTGAAACTAATATTTTTGTTTCTTGATCATTATTATTATCTACTATTATTATAGATGTATACAACTGATATAGATCCAAAAGATGAAAGAAAGAAATTATATTCAAATACAGATCAGAACAATCAGTTGGCGAACTTCTTGGAGGTTTCAGAGATGGAACAAAAGATTTTCGAAGCAGAGAAACAGAATGTAGTTGTGTTGATGAAGACAACCTCAACTGTACTCTCAAAGGAAGAAAGAGAAGCAAAGACACAGGAGCACAAGAAACTACAGGAAAAGAACAATCAATTTTGGAATTCATTGACCGTACCAAGAAGACCGTACTGGGATGAAAACACAACCACCGAACAACTCCTTGAAAATGAGAAAACATCATTCTACAATTGGAGAAGATCATTAGCAAAGTAAGAAAGAAACAAAACTAAAACAAATCAACTTTTATTAACTTGATAATATTTAACAACTGATCTATATAGGTTGGAAGAAGATGAAGGTTTAATTATAACTCCATTCGAAAAGAATCCGGAAGTCTGGAAACAACTTTGGAGAGTTACAGAAAAGAGTGATATTTTGGTGCAGATTGTCGATGCTCGTAATCCATTGTTGTTCCGTTCACCGGATCTCGAGAGATACGCAAAGGAGCTGAATGTAAAGAAGACCAACTTGTTGATTGTGAACAAGGCCGATCTTCTCACAAAGGCACAGCGTAGAAAGTGGGCACAATACTTTGCCTCGGAGAATATAAACTATCGATTCTTCTCTGCGCACAAAGAGCAGCTAAAGATTGAAAAGATGAAGCAGATCTACCGTTTGATCGATGAGGGTGCCGACATCGATATCGAAGAGACACGTCGCGCCATCGAGGGAAACAACGCCGCCGAAGACAAGGAAATCAAGATCTACACTCGCGAAGAGATTCTCGAGGAATTCAAGAAACTGTGTCCCGCGCCACTCCAAGAGAATCGTTTCGACGGTCGTATCGTTGTCGGTCTCTCTGGTTATCCCAACGTCGGTAAGTCCAGTACGATCAACGTGCTCTACGGTGAGAAGAAAGTCGCCGTCGCGCCAACACCCGGTAAAACAAAATACGTACAGACCATCATTGTCGACGACGACGTCGTTCTGCTCGATTGTCCGGGTCTAGTTTTCCCAACACTTTTGTCGTCCAAGGCAGAGATGGTCATCAACGGTCTGCTGCCAATCGACCAGTTGCGTGACTTTGTGTCGCCGGTCGACGCCATCTGTGAGAAGGTCGCCCGTTCCTACATCGAGGAGGTCTACTCCATCGGTATCCCCAAGCCAAAGGAGCACGAGCCACAAGACCGTCCCCCCACAGGTGCCGAGGTGCTGTCGGTCTACGCGTACATGCGTGGTTTCATGACTGTGCACGGTGCTCCCGACCAGTCGCGTGCCGCCCGTATCATATTGAAGGACTTTGTCGCCGGAAAGCTGCTCTACTGTCATCCACCTCCAGGATACGACGCCGAGAAATTCCAGAGAAAACAAAAGTCCGCCGTTGAAGCGGCAGCAGCAGCTTTGAGCGCCGCCAACGGAACCGCACCGGTAATCAAAGAGAAGAAAAAGATGACCTACGACGTCAGTGTAGAGAGTGAAAGTAACTACGATGTACAACAGAATGTCATTGCCAAAACAAAGTCTCAGAAGAACAAGAAAAAGAAACAGGTCACCGGTGAAGATGTTAGATTTACAAGACCGGTCTACGTACACAATGAAGAATCGATTTCCACCAGACTACAAAAGTTACACCTGAAAGAACAAGCTCTTAAAGATATGGCATTAAAATTAAAACAACAAAAACAAGAATCATCATCATCATCATCATCATCACAATCAGAAACTTCAACTACCACAACAACCACCACAACTACCACATCAACGTCATCATAAATAAAATAAATTAATATCTTTTTATAATAATATTTAAAAAAAAAAACAAATGAACATAAAGAGGTTTAATAAGCTTTAATTCAACCTTTCAAATTAAAAAATGTCACTGACCAATTCCTATACCAACCAATAAATCTTTGATAAAATGACAAAACACCCCATTACCATTTTTTTCATTGTTTGATAATGGGTTAAACCAAAACAATAATTATCTATTTATTTATTGAATTTTGAATTTAATTTAATTAAATCTACATTGATAATAATCTTCATTTTTCATTTTCATTTTCATTTCAATAAATAAATTAAAGATATAGATATATAAGATATTTATATCTTTTTTTTTTTTATCTTTTTAATTTTTTTATATGACTGAAAAAATAGATAGAAAAGAATCGGATACTGGTAGCATTTTAAAAAAGGATAATGATTCATTTGAATCTTGTAGTGGTGTTGCTGGACAAGAATGTGTAGTTAATAAGCAATGCGATAGTGTTTTTGAAAACATAGATCCTGTTTATAAGAATGGATTCCATCCATCTCGTTGGGAGCTGCTCAATGTTTTCTTTAGTGACTTTTGGAAGTATGGATTTGGCAAACTATCGCATATCTATACCCATATGTATCGTAAACACATTGATCCAGTGGCTGGCGACACCTGTCCCAATGCTATGCTACTAGACTACCAGACAGGTTCCGACAAGATAGAGTACTACTTGAAGGGAAATACCTCACTCTACAGCCTGATGGAGAAGAACGATGCCAAGCCTGTTGTTCTTTTCTGTGGAAGTTACACTTGACCTCCATTCCGTGATAAGATGGTTATGTTCCAGGCCATAGCCAATGAATTCGCAGAGTATTGCCAATTCTACATATTGTATCTTGCTGAGATGCATCCCGTCGATGGTTGGGTTATCGGTGGCGATGAAATCAGTACATGTTACAAACAACCAAAAACAATGAAAGAAGTAAGAAATAATCCTATTCATTTTTCTAAAGGATATGTTTTTATAATTAACCTCTTTTTTTTAACTCTACAAATTTAACAGAGATTAAATATAGTTAAAGCATTACAAGAGTATAGTCCTGTTACCATTCCCTATCTAGTTGATTTAATTGACAATGGTTTCAATGCAAAATATGATGCTATTCCAGAACGTCTTTTTGTATTAGAGAATAAGAAATTCTCTTATGTTGGGTAAAGTATTAAAACTATATAAATTAATTAATCGATTTGAAATATCACATTTAATTAATCAATTATTTCAGTGGTCCAGGTCCTTTTAAATTTATTCCAGAAGAACTTAAGGAGTATTTAACAAAGAGATTTAAAGCATCTGCTCTACCATCAACAAACTAGAGTTAACAGTGAATCAAGTAAGAACAGGCCTAGAGAATAACTAATTCATTATTTAAAAAAGAATACTATTTTTAAGAAATTAATAACAAGATATCAGTTGGTAGATTGACATTGTAATGACTCTCAACTGCCTAATCTTTAATTAGAAGCTATTGAGATGAAATATTAAACAATCTCTGTCATCAACCACTCTGTTATCTCATATGTTTTGAAAACCCAACAATAATCACTATCAATTCAAAAAAAACAAAAAAGAAATCATATGATTTCTTTTTTGTTTACCTAATTGACATTACCTTCAAACTATGAGTTATAATTTTATTAAATAATATTATTAAAAGTAAATAAAAAAGATTAATTATAATAGATTTAAAAATGAAAGGAGTTTTTTTCTTTATTTCAACATGCACTTAATATACCACCGTTAAAATTATGAAATTTGAGGTATTTAACTATTTAATTAATTTATATATATATAATAATATTATTTATAATATATATATATAATATTAGTTTAATTTATTTATATATTCTTCTAATATTATTAATAATTTATTTATCATTGACAGATCAAAAAGAAATGGATAGTAGTACCAATTGTATTCAAGATCAAGCTGTAGATGATAAATCATATGAGAGTATTTTGAAGAGTATCCCTCCAATTTATAGGAATGGGTTCAATCCACCACTTTGGTTTTACTGGAATACTGTAACCAGTAACTTATGGGGGAATTATGATAAACTATGGTCTTTATTTAGCTATGTGTTTCACAAACATAGCTATCCAGTGGCTGGCGACACCTGTCCCGATGCGATTCTACTAGACTACCAAACCGGTTCAGACAAAATAGAGTACTACTTGAAGGGAAACACAACACTCTATAGAATGATGGAGAAGCTAGATGCCAAACCTATTGTCCTCTACTGTGGTAGTTTCACTTGTATTCCATTCCGTAACAAGTTGCAATTGATCCAGGCCATAGCCAATGAGTTTGCAGAGTATTGCGACTTCTACATTGTATATACGGCGGAAGTACATACTGCCGACGGTTGGATTATAGGTGGTGATGAAATCAGTACAGCTCACAAACAACCAAAAACAATGAAAGAGGTATGAATGAAATAATGAAAATATCGACTTATAATACAAACAATAACATTTTATTTACTTATTAAATCAACAGAGATTAAAGATTGTTGAAGCACTGCAAAAATTTAGTCCTGTTTCCATTCCTTATCTAGTCGATTTAATTGACAATAATTTTAATGAAAAATATGATAATACTCCTCTACGTCTTTTTGTGTTGGAGAATAAGAAATTCTCTTATGTTGGGTAAGTATTAATGAATGGATAGAAAGGTTTCGAAAATAATAACTAATGAATTATGATATTAGTGGTCCAGGTCCATTTAAATCTACTCCAGAAGAACTTAGGGATTACTTAATAGATAGATTCAAACCCTCTTCAATCTAGATTGAACAAAACTTTTACAAAAAAAAAAAAGAATTATCTTGACAGAAAAGTAGATAGAATAATTAGATATATATATACTTCATTAATAAAATAAATATTATTAATTCGTTTATAATAATAAAAATGTTATTGTTGTTGTTGAAAACAGATAACAAGATATGAATGATATCAGTTGGTGGGATTATCGACAATGCATTATAATTGTTACAATTACTCTCTCTCTCTCTGTGTGTCTCTCTCGTTCAACTACCCAATCTCTTTTTGCATAGAATCTATGGAGATGAAACATCAAACAATCTCTGTCAACCAAATTTCATAGAAAAAATTAAAAAAAAAAAAAAAACAAAACCCAATAAAACAAACTGTTTTCTTGTTTCAGTCGACTTCTTGGATTATGGATTAATTCAAAAAATAAAAATAAAAAAATTGAACTATGAGCTATTTTTTTTAAAAAAAAAAACAAATAAATAAAAATAATTCAATAATAATTTAAGCGATTGTTTTTATTAATATGATATGAATTGCAATAGGCAACAAACAAACAATAGACACACATAAAACAATTAATAGGATGACAACTAATTTATTTCAATTTATAAATAAAAGATCTTATAAAAATTAATAGTTTTGACAAAAAAACAAAATTTACTCAACGAGATTTTGATAAAGGTGTGAGTGCACCAACCAATGAGCAAGATTGTTGTTTTTTTATCTTTTTTTTTTTGTTTTTGACAAATTGGGGGTATTAATAATATGATCAAATGAGCCAAAAATCATACCATATAACTTATTTTAAAAAAAATTTTCAAAAAAAAAAAAAACATCTTTCCTTTTTTAAAAAAACTAAAACCAAACAAAACAAATTTATAAATAAAAAAAGTAGTATCTTCTTCTCTCTTTTTTTTTATCTTTCACATATATTTTAATTGTATATTACACTATACACTATAATATAAAAATCTATCTAAAATATTTAAAATATTTTAAGAAATTAGAAGAAAGTAACTAGTATTATTATTATTTGTCTAAGAGTAGTAGTAGTAAAAAAATGTTGTCATCAATTACTTGTACAGCACCAGTTAACATTGCAACCATTAAATATTGGGGAAAGAGAGATGAAAAATTGATTTTACCACTCAATTCATCGCTCAGTGGTACTTTACATCAAGACGATCTTAAAACAACAACCACTGCCGTAGCATCTGAAAATTTCACTGAAGATGCAATTTGGTTGAATGGAAAGTATGTATATAAAAATATTACATATATGTTATATATAAAAACATACCATATATATATAGTCACCACTTTTATTTAGAAATAATTTCAAACACGAAAAATTACAATTTTTCTAACTCTGAAAAAAAAAAAACAACACATATTATATTAATAATTTAAAGGAAAGAAGATATCAATACAACACGTTATCAAAATGTATTGAGAATGATCAGATCACGTGCAACTAAATTGATGGATAAGAAACATTTCGTTCACATTTGTTCGATCAACAATTTCCCAACCGCAGCCGGTTTGGCAAGTTCGGCAAGTGGATACGCCTGTTTGGTGTACGTTTTGGCACAACTCTACGGAGTGAGTGGAGACATCTCTGCGATCGCTCGTATCGGTTCCGGTAGTGCATGCCGTAGTGTCTACGGTGGTTTCGTCAAGTGGGAGATGGGTGCCGAGTCGGACGGGTCCGATTCGATCGCCGTCCAAGTTGCACCGGAAACTCACTGGCCAGAGATGAACATCATTGTGCTCGTCGTCAACGACAAGAAGAAGGAGACATCGTCGACCGATGGAATGCAGAGATCTGCCGCCACCTCACCGATGATGAAGGAGCGTTGCGCCACCATCGTGCCACAGCGTATGCGTGACATCGAAGCTGCGATTCAGGCACGTGATTTCCAGACATTCGGTGATATCACCATGAAGGATTCCGACGACTTCCACGAGGTGTGCGCCACTACCGACCCGGCCATCTACTACCTCAACGACACATCGCGTTACATCATGAACCTCGTTCACAAATACAACAAAATGAGTGGAAAGATCAAGTGCGCCTACACTTTTGACGCCGGTCCCAACGCCTGCATCTACTTGCCCGAGGAGAACGTCGTCGAAGCGTTGGCACTCTTCACCAAACACTTCCCAGGCTCCGATCTCTCCACCTACTACAGAGGCAGCGACAAGTCCAACATCGAAAAGATCGAACACTATCAACCACCAAAGAATATCCAGACTCTCTTTGCACCAGAGGTCACTTTTGCCGATTCTCTCAAATATATCCTCCACACAAAGATTGGTCCAGGTCCACAGATCCTAGATGAATCCGAATCGCTCATCGACAAATCAACAGGACTACCAAAATACGTGGCTGCTGATCCATCTAAAATTAATAATTAAAAAATATATATAATATAATAATAATATAAAAATCAAATAACTTTTGTTTTTTTTTTTTTTTTTTTTTTATTGAGAAATTTGATTGTTATATTTTGTAAGATCAAAAGAATAAATATTGAAATCATTAACAATTAATTGATTGTTCTTGAAATCAAAATATCCATTAAAAGAAATGTTTATATTCGAATAACGACCAAATCAAAACCTTTCATTAAAGTCTTTGAGAACTTAAATATTTAATTTTTGCGGGGTAAATCATCAAAATCTTTCTAATTTGAAAAAATGAATAACAACCAGCTGAATCTCAATGGTGTGTTTTAGATTTATTGGGGTAAAAAGGATGATCATCGAATTATGTAACTTTCCACTATAATTTGAACACAAAAGCAAAAATTTAAGTTCTGTTTTAGTAAAAAGATTAATCAATTTATTTTGATTTGGTGTATCACATAATTTTTATACCACACAATATATTTGTACATTTCAAATATAATTATCTCATTCTATATTTATTTATTATTTTATTCTTTTAGGTATTTGTTTATTTATTTTTTTTAAATATATTTTAAAATGAGGTTGGAGGTTGTTAGCGCACCAATCATAGTATTTGATGATTATCGAGTGTCAAATTTTAGCACTAAAATACAAATTACAACATCAAAGTTATCAACTGGAGTATCTATTGAGAAGTTGTCTCAAGTGATAAAGTTGATGACCGATTTGGATCTACAAGATGCCAAACTAGATGGTGAAACTAATACAATTAACTTTAATTTAAATTCACCTAGTGAGTTTGATATGCTCACTGATACGCCCATCAAGATATTAAATCAAATTGTAAGTAAAAGAAAAAGACTACCAACTTGTAAATAGCTACATACCAAATATTAATAAAAAATATTATTTAGATTTCTTTTGAAATTTTGAAAGATAAAACCAAAGTTTATATTTTTGAAAATAGCAATGGTGTAAATTTGGTGCTGAGTGAATATGATGTCAATCTTTCATCGAATTTCGATGATATTACAGTGACTTCAGAAGAGCAAAAGGAAATAGAGATACCAGGAGTCAACATTAAATTAACAGTTAAGAGTGCTTTCTGTTCGAATCCCAACAAAGGAATGACTATTACCTATCGCATCACCCAGCCAGGTGTTCTGGCATCCACCTTAAGAGAGACATTAGTTTGCATCACTCGTACTGAAGAATTCCAAATAATGCCTCTAGATGAAACTTGTGGATTTATCACTTTCAAAAGCCAACCAATTAAACTATCTATCTTAACCAACAATAAGGAGATTACTTTGCAAGTTCCACTAAATCAAAATACTCAACCTTTATCAAAACCATCTACCACACCAACTTCTACTGCAACTACTTCTCCATCAGCTTCATCCATTCCCAAACCAGCTACTGCTAAACAATCTAAAACACCAGCAGCAACAACAACAACAACAACAACAACCACGACACCTCAAGTTGTCAACAATAAAAAACCAAAAAAAGATAGATTTGTTGCAACATCCATTATACCAAAGAATATCAGTCCATCTGATTTAACCAAGATATTGACAGAGTCCAAATACAAGGTGAAATTTATTATAATTCGTGCAAAGGTTGCATATGTAGAGTTGGATAAAGAGTCACATGAAAGGATACGTTCTGATAAAACTATTATGACTAAGGATGGTTTTAAGTTTAGCTTTAAAAAGTTTGGAGGAGAGATCCCAGCAATTAAAGCATACCTCTTTCCATACAAAGAAGGTATAAATCTCTGGGATGTAGGAAATACAATTGAAAAGCTCATCAATGCACCCACTGGAAAGATTAGATATGAGAAATCACATTTAATCATTCCATTTTCGTCACTAGAGGAGAAGAAGCAACTTCTTGATCTTAGAAGTATCAATATCAAGTGTGGCAATTTCCGAGCTGATGCCACTAAAGATGAAAGAAAGAAAAGACATATGCATCAACTCTGGGTATTCGATAAGGAAGATCAGACCAGAAGAATTGCGTCAAGATTGGTTGAAGTGCCAGAGTTGAAAGTTAAACTGTTGGAAGGTTCAATGAAGCGACTGCTGGAACAAATCAACACACAATTCAATGTTAGCATTGAGATGGAAAAGAATGGTGCCAATTGTTCATTGAAATTGTCATCACCATTAGATAATATCAACGAAGCACAAGAGCAACTCAAACAAAAGATCAACGATATCAAAGAAATCAATTATTTCTTTAGAGTTGACACTGATATCAAGAAGAATTTGTTGTCCCCCATGATACGTTCGATCTTCAAAGAACTACCCAACAGTAAATCGATTAACTATTCCATTTCAGAGAAAAAGGGTAAAGAAGCATGGTCTATTAACATCACATTCTCTGGTGCTGACAATGAAGTTATGGAGATCCAAAGGTTGTTGAAAGAGGTCGAAGTCGAAGAACATGAGTTACCACCTAAGGAGTTAGTACTTATTCCAGAGTCAGTCAGACAGGAGTTCTCAGTTAGTCTCCATCTCGGTGAGAAATCAATGATAATATGTGGTGGGCTGAAGAATCTTACCAACTTTAAACAGTGGATTCAATCCAATTTGAAGAAAGACACTCGTGTAGAGATGGAAATGTCACAAGCCGAATTGTTTTTCTTCCAATTTCTTATCAAGTCTGATTTCCATGATGTCGTTGTAACCGAGACTAAGAATGGATTGATTATCAATGGTGATGAAAAGAAAGTAAAAGAGGCACAGGATCACGTTTTGAAAATGAAGAAGTCGATCGAAGAAGTCAATTTTTCAAAATCATTTGCGAAAAATCTGATGACAGAGATTTCTCCTTTTTTGAAAGATTACTTCAAGGATGATATAGTTTACACTCGCTTTGACAATCCATTTGCTAAAAAACCAAGACCGAGAAGGTATGTAATTAATTTATATTTATTTAAACCGAAAGAAAATGTGTTTTCTAATCATTATTTGTTCTCATTAAAATCAATAGAACAACAACAACAACAACAACAACTACAACATCATCATCTTCTTCTTCTTCATCTTCAGATATCTCATCAGATGAAGATTCAAATGATGAATATAGTGAAGATGAAGAACAATTCAAAGAAGAATATGGAGATGTGAAGTTTCAATTGTTTATTCACCGTGAACGTGACTATGAGAACCTAAAGAAAAAGATTGTCGAACTAAAGTACATGAATGAAGGTCGTGCCTATGAGTTTAATTCGGTTTCCATCGAAGAACAACGATTCATTCTCAAGTTCTTTGGCGACAAGTATTCCAATCGTATTACAATCTTTCAGCGTCAAAAGATGGTTGTGGTTCAAGGTCTATGGCAATCGGATGTCAAGAAGCTAGTTTCAGAGATTCAGTCTAAACGTGCATCTTTCACCACGACTGAGCGTCATGTAATTGAAGGTGATCAATTCAAATTCCAATATCTTACTGCCACCGATAAGAGATTGATGAAAATCCAGAATGAATTCGATGTAAAATTAAAGTATGACACTAAAGATCAGAGTATCATCTACAATGGTCAACACACCAACATCAAGCTAGCCAAGAAACATATTAAATCGATAGTTAAAGGTTTGAAGATGGAAAGATACGATATATCGTCATACCTTCTTTCAATCAATCGTCTGGTTGAACTTAGAAAAGAGTTGAATGAGAAATTCGATGTGGAAATGGCATACACCGAAACTAGAGATCATATTATTGTCATTGGTCAGTCACTATCTACTTCTTGGGGCGAAATCAAGGGATTACTCGATAGTCTGGTTCCAGTTGAGGAGATATGGCCTTCGATGGAGGATGAACCAATTAAGAACCATATGGATTTCGAAGAGAGTTTCTTGGAGTCCAACAATATTCTGAAGATTAAGTACTTGAAAGATCAGAAACGATTCATGGTCTTTTGTAAGAATCAAGCTGAGATGGACGATGCCATTGAATCTTTGAATGATATGATCAAGAATCAAGTGAAATTCACAAAGAGAATGGATGTTCGTTCCAACTACCATTGGATTCTCGTTACAAGATTCGAGTTGGCGCAATTCAAACAACTTCAATCGAAGCATCCAAAAGTAAAGTTTACAGAGAAGGATAAATCAATTCAAATGAGTGGAGTGAAAGAAGATGTTCTACCTGCTTACGATGACCTACACCAATGGCTTTCAAAGTTAGTATTGGGTATCACAACAGTCAGACAATCCATTCCGAATCCAGTTGCTCTTGAACTGCTCAAACCAACATTCTACACCTATTTCCTTGATAAATACAAGATGTTGATCCAACAGAATGTAGATTCCAATGAAACATTGATTTCAAAGAAAGTTAGTGAAACAATCTTTGAAGTGAATCGTGGTGACATTCTTTTGGAAAAGACAGATTGTATTGTCAATGCTGCTAATGAACAGCTCCAACATTACGGTGGTATTGCTTCACAGATTGCCGAAGCAGCCGGTCCAGAGTTCCGTAAGCAATGCTCGGATTGGGTGCAAAAGAATGGACCTGTTCTTACTGGTAAAGCGATGGCAACTGCTCCAGGTCGTCTCGATTTTAAGCTGGTGATTCATGCAGTCGCTCCAATTTGGGACAGTAAGAAAGTCAGTGTCTGTCAAGATTTATTGAAGAAAGCAATCGACAGTAGTCTCAAATTAGCTGTTCAAAACAAATGTTTTACCATTTCAATTCCGGCTATAGGCTCTGGCATCTATGGTGTTCCAAAGTTAACATCTGCCAAATGTATTATCGACTCTACTTTGAATTTCATCAAAGAAAATCCTGGCAAGATCTACAAGATCATCTTTTGTGATCGTGACGACGAAGTTCTTAAGCATCTCTATGAGTATCTTGACAAGAAGACAACCTCAATTCTTACCAATATCATCCAATTGTTTTCCAAATCAGAGACAACAGAAAACAAGGCAGTTGGAATTACAAAAGGTAGTACAGAATCATCAACCTCTACTTCAACAACTTCAACAACTTCAACATCAACAACAACTTCAAAAGCAGAACCATTCAAATATTCAAATGCAACATTTGATCCAATGTATCAATGGAAATGGCAAGAGAATGATGGTAGTTTTATTTCGTTCGATCCAGATCAAAACTATCAGATTGAAATTGCTTTCCTCAAGAAGGAAAAGAAGTTGGAAGTCCAAGGTGATCTAAACATGCAAAAGAATGGTGAAAAATATCTCATTGATTTGGTGAATATGACTGAAATGAACACCAAATACATGAGAAATTTACGACCAATCAAAAGAACCTTGATGAATGCCAAGAAGCAATATGGATGGTATTATTTGAGTGCCGGAGGACAAAAAGTCTACCTTCAAGACATTGGGAATCAAATTGGTTTGGCGTTTGAAAGATCAATGAAAATTCGTATCAACAATCCAGATGCAACAATCAATTTCCCAGAATCAACTATTTCATTGTATGTCAACAATAGAATAACCAATACATTCCGTTTACATCAACGATCGTATGAAGAATCGTTCAATGACTATGTTGAAGCCACCAAACCAACTCAAAGAACCATGGAAGTTGGCAACAATGAAGATAGTACAGTTTCAGAGATGGAACCAACTCAAACTATTCTGATTAGTTGCCCAAATGAAGAATCTTCAAAGAGATGTGTTGAATACTTAAAGACAGAGATTGAGAGTAATTACCATGAGAAGAGAATTGTCCAGATTACTTCAGCTCAATATCAACGTTTGCAATCAGAGCTCAACAAGATTGCAACAAATCATCATTGTAAAATTAAAGAGAGTAAAGATGTAAGGTCGAACTGGATGGACCAATTCAATATACTTTGAATGCAGAGAACAAGATGATGAAACTATTGTTTTCCAATGTACCCGATACCTCCATAGATTATCCATGGGGTACGCCTGGCAAGAAGAACTTGGAGATTGTTTCATTGGTGCAATCATCCGATGAGTGGAACAAAGTTTCATCCAGATTCAGAGAAACACAATCCCATACGGTTTACCCGATTATCAAGATCGAAAAGATTCAAAACAATTTGTTGTGGGAGAAGTATTCAACTCGTCGTGATCAAATGGTGAAGAAGATCAATCCTAAAATGAAGAAACAAGAGATCGAAAGTCATGAAATGATGCTTTTCCATGGAACCAGAAACAACGGTCCAGAGCTAATTTACAACGATGAAGATGGTTTTGAATCTAGATATTCAGCAACTGGAATGTGGGGTCTAGCCACTTATTTTGCAAAGGTAATATATTTCATAAAATAGTTATTGATTGACTTATCAAAGACCAATTTTAATTAAAATATCAATATCATCCCATTTTATAGAAAGCATCATATTCTCATGAGTATGCATACAGAAATCCTCGAACTGGATATCCTGGACAACAACCCTATCGACAGATGTTCTTGGCGAGAGTATTGATTGGTGATTGTATCCATCTCATGCCAAACCAACCAAATCTTAAAAAACCACCAAAGAAAGAACAAACCAAAGAATATTCCGAATACTTTGACACTGTTTCTGGTGAGACTCAAGGTATGTTTTGTTTTTTCTATTAATTCCTTCCTCAGTTTACTAATTCTTATTAATTTAACCATATTTTATAGGCAGTTATGTTTATATGGTTTATGAAAATAATCGTGCTTATCCAGAGTACTTAATTACATATCTTAGTGATAAATAATATATATTTGTAGAATACTTGGTCTAACAATAATAATAGTACTTTTTTTTTTTAAATAATAACTTAAAATAAAATATTTTGTAACAATTTCTTTTGTGTGTTATTTATTTATTGGGCACTCAATCACATCAACCAACTTTTTCCATCCATCAGTTTCTAACCCCTTTTTTAAATCCAAAAGTGAAGATTTAAGTTCACTCTGTGATAGCTAAAATTTTTGGTAAAAGTAAATTATTATTATTTTTTAATTTCATTTATCAATTTCTATTTGTTTATAATATTCTTTTTATCTTTTTATATATTTTTATTCATTAAACTATAAAACAATCAAATATTTTATTAAATTTTATTTGTAAAGAATTAATCTTATTTGTATAAAATGAGATTGGAAACTGATACTATGCCAAAGATAGTATTTGAAGATTTTAGAGTCTCAACTTTGAGCTCTAAAATACCAATCAGCTCGACCAAACTACCATCTGAAGTATCTATTGAGAAGTTGTCTCAAATAATCAAAATAATGACTGATTTAGATCTTGAAGATGTCAAACTCAATGATGTAACTAAAACGGTTAGATTTAATTTAAATTCACCCAAAGAATTTGATATGCTAACTGATACTCCAATTAAAATATCAAATCAAATTGTAAGTATAAAATTTTTAATAACTTAATAGAAAAGAGTTTATTAGTTAAATATTAATATTTTTATTTTTAAATAATTTAGATCTCTTTTAATATGTTAAAAGAGAATACCAATGTTTATTTGTATGAAAATGGCAACGGTGTCAGTTTGGTACTCAGTCAATATGATATCAACTTATCATCTGATTTCGATGACCTCCATGTTATTTCCGAAGAACTTGAGGAAATAGAGATTGCAGGTGTCCCATCCAAATTGAAAGTGAAAAATGCCCTGTGTTCAAAGTTTAACAAAGGAATGACCGTTGTCTACAAACTTAGTGAATCAAGTGTCCTTGTTTCATCGATAAGAGCAACACTATTTTGCTTGACCGGTACTGACCAATTCCAAATAATGCCACTTGATGAAACTTCCGGATTTATTTCATTCAAAAGCAAACCAATCAAGACTTCAATCCTTGCCAATAAGAATGAGATAAGTTTGCAGATGAATGAAAATTTATCATCTCATACTACTCCATCCTCAACACCAACCTCTACTTCACCAAATTCCAACTCACCTAATACTCATCTAACTTCTAATCAACAAAAACAACCATCTCAACCATCTCAACCAACTTATTCTAATCCATCGAAATCTATTTCAACAACTCAAGAAAAGACAACTTCAACTACTTCATCTTCTAAATCTAATGAATCCTCTACCAACCAAGCCCCTAAATCCAAAAAGGGAAAGGAAAAATTTGTTGCAACAACCATTGTAGGCAAGAATATGAATGCGTCTGATTTGGAAAAGGTGCTATCTCAGTCGAAATACAAGGTTAAATTCATTACAATTCGGGCCAAAGTTGCTTATATCGAGTTGGATAGAGATTCTCATGCCAAGATTCTTTCCGATGAAGGACTAGAATCTAAAGATGGTTTTAAGTTTAGTTTTAGAGATTTCCAAGGAGAGATTCCTTCAATCATTGCGTACCTCTTCCCCTACAAAGATGGTATGAATCTAAAAGATGTTGCCACCACTATTGAAAAGATCATCAATGTACCTGTTGGAAAGGTTAGATTTGAGAAATCACATTTAATCATCCCACTTTCGTCTTTAGAGGAGAAGAAGCAACTTCTTGATCTTAGAAGTATCAATATCAAGTATGCCAATGTTCGCTCTGAGAGAAGAGAAAGAAAGAAAACAAACGGTCCAAAGTATTCACACCAAGTTTGGATATTCGATAAAGAAGATCAGACAAGAAGAATGGCGTCAAGATTGATTGATGTGCCAGAGTTGAAAGTCAAATTGTTGGAAGGTTCAATGAAAGGTGTTCTCGAACAAATCAACACACAATTCAATGCTTCTATTGAGATTGAAAAGACTGGTGCCAATTATTCATTGAAATTATCATCACCATTAGATAATATCAACGAAGCACAAGAGCAACTCAAACAAAAGATCAACGATATCAAAGAAATCAATTACTTCTTTAGAGTTGACACTGATATCAAGAAGAATTTGTTGTCTTCCACTATAAGCTCTATCTTCAAAGAACTACCCAACAGTAAATCGATTAACTACAAAGTATTAGATAGAAAAGGTCAAGATACTTGGACAATCGATGTTACATTCTCTGGTGCTGACAATGAAGTTATGGATATCCAAAGGTTGTTGAAAGAGGTCGAAGTCGAAGAACATGAGTTACCACCCAAAGGTTTATCTCTGGTTTCAGAGTCAGTCAAGCAAGAGTTTTCAGTTAGTTTTCATCTCGGTGAGAAGTCAATGATACTCTGTGGTGAAAAGAAGAACCTATCCAACTTTAAACAGTGGATTCAATCCAATTTGAAGAAAGACACTCGTGTCGAAATGGAAATGTCGCAAGCCGAACTCTTTTTCTTCCAACGTTTGATCAAATCTGATTTCCATGATGTCGTCGTAACAGAGACAAAGAATGGATTGATTATCAATGGTGATGAAAAGAAGGTGAAAGAGGCAGAAGATCATGTTTTGAAAATGAAGAAATCAATTGAGCAAACTAATTTTTCAAAATCATTTGCAAAAACCCAATTCTTTCAAATTTCTCCTTTTTTGAAAGATTACTTCAAGAATGATATCGTTTACTCTCACTTTGATAAACCTTTTACTAAAAAGACAAGATCAAGAGGAAAGAAGTAAGTTTAACTATATAAATATGTAGATTATTTTATTAACATATTGTATTTCATTTTTATTAGTAATAGATCAACTTCTTCGACATCATCATCTTCTTCTTCTTCATCTTCAGATATCTCATCAGATGAAGATTCAAGTGATGAATATAGTGAAGATGAAGAGCAATTCAAAGAAGAATATGGAGATGTGAAATTTCAATTGTTTATTCACCGCGAACGTGACTATGAGAACCTGAAGAAGAAGGTTGATGCTCTGAAGAACATGAATGAAGGTCGTGCTCATGAACTGAAATCAGTTTCCATCGATGAACAACGATTCATTCTCAAGCATTTCGCAGACAGGTATTCCAATCGTATTAAAGTTGTTCAACATCTAAAGTTAGTTGCTATTCAAGGTCTATGGCAATCGGATGTCAAGAAACTCGTTGCAGAGATTCAATCGAAGCGTGAATCTTTCTCGACTACCGAGCGTCATATAATTGAAGGAGAGCAATTCAAATTCAATTATCTTATTGCCAGTACCCAGAGATTGATGAAAATCCAGAATGAATTCGATGTTCAATTGAAATACGATAAGAAAGACCAGAGTATCAATTATCGAGGAACTCATTCAAACATCAAGAGAGCCAAGACACACATTAAATCGATTGTCAAGAACTTGAAGATGGAAAGATACGATATCTCATCATACCACCTTACAATTCACAATCTAGTTGATCTAAGAAAAGAGCTGAATGAGAAATATGACGTTGAGATGGCATACACCGAAGCTAGAGATCATATCATCGTCGTTGGTCAATCGCTATCTACCTATTGGAAAGATATCAAGTCGTTTTTGGAGAGCATGGTTCCTGTTGATAAAGTGTGGCCGTCAATAGAAGAAAATCCAATTAAAGGTCATCTTGAATTTCCAGTAAGTTTCTTGCAATCCAACAATATTCTCAAGATGGAGTTCTTGAATGATCAAAAACGATTCAAAGTCTATTGCAAGAATCAAACAGAGCTGGACGATGCTATCGAATCTTTGAATGATTTCATTAAAGACAAGGTGAAATTCACAAAGAAACTCGATATTCGACCCATCTACCATTGGAATCTGCTTACCAAGATCGAGGCAAACCAATTCGTTTTCCTTCAGTCCAAGCATGGTAAAGTCAAGTTCGCAGAGAAGGATAAATCAATTCAAATTAGTGGAGTGAAAGAAGACGTTCTACTTGCCTACGAGGATGTTTATCAGCTGCTTGCGAAATTGGTAAAGAATATAATCGTTGTCAAACATTCAGTTCCCAGTCCAGTCGCATTGGAACTGCTCAAACCGACTTTCAATAACAAGTTCCTCGATAAATACAAGATGCTGATTCAACAGAATATAGATGCCAATGAAACATTGATTTCCAAGAAAGTTGGTGAAACAATCTTTGAAGTGAATCGTGGTGACATTCTTTTGGAAAAGACAGATTGTATTGTCAATGCTGCTAATGAACAGCTTCAACATTATGGTGGTATTGCTGCTCAGATTGCCGATGCGGCCGGTGTCGAATTCCGTAAGATGTGTACAGACTTTGTGAAGAAGAATGGACCAGTTCCTACTGGTAAAGCAATGGCAACCAGTCCAGGTCGTCTAGATTTTAAGCTGGTGATTCATGCAGTCGCTCCAATTTGGGATAGCAACAAGGATTTAATATGTAAGACACTCTTAACCAAAGCAATTACAGAGTGTCTTAAATTGGCAATTGATAACAAATGTCTCTCCATTTCAATTCCAGCTATAGGCTCTGGCATCTTTGGAATTCCAAAGCCGATTGCTGCCAAGTGTATTATCGACTCTTCATTGACTTTCATCAAATCGAATCCTGGAATTCATAAGATCATCTTTTGTGATCGTGATGACGAAGTTCTTAAACATCTCCATGACGTTCTTGATAGAAGCACAACAAACCCGTCAACCAACTTCTTCAGTATGTTTGGCTTTGGTTCAACAAATTCTTCAACATCATCTATCAAGGAAGCTGTGGAAACACCGGAGCCATTCAAATATTCAAATGCAACATTTGATCCAATGTATCAATGGAAATGGCAAGAGAATGACGGTAGTTATGTATCCTTCGATCCAGATCAAAACTATCAGATTGAAATTGCTTTCCTCAAGAAGGAAAAGAAGTTAGAGGTGCAAGGTGATATCAACATGCAAAAGAATGGTGACAAATATCTCATTGATTTGGTGAATATGACTGAAATGAACACCAAATACATGAGAAATTTACGACCAATCCAAAGAGTCAAGATGCATGCCAAGAAGCAATATGGATGGTATTATTTGGATGCCAGAGGACAGCAAGTCAATCTGAGAGACGTTGGAAATCAGATTAGCTTGGCATTTGAAAGATCAATGAAAATTCGTATCGAAAATCCAGATGCAACAATCAATTTCCAAGATTCAACCATTTCATTGTATGTCAACAATAGAATCACCAATACATTCCGTTTACGTCAAAAATCCTATGAAGAATCGTTCAATGACTATGTTGAAGCCACCAAACCAACTCAAAGAAATTTGGACATTAATTCAAAAGAAGATGAAGAATCAGATTCAGAGATGGAACCAACTCAAACTATTCTGATTAGTTGTCCAAATGAAGAATCTTCAAAGAGATGTGTTGAATACTTAAAGACAGAGATTGAGAGTAATTACCATGAGAAGAGAATTGTCCAGATTACTTCAGATCAATATCAACGTTTGCAACCAGAGCTCAACAAGATTGCAACAAATCATCATTGTAAAATTAAGGAGAGTAAAGAAGTAATCCAACTGGATGGACCAATTCAATATACTTTGAATGCAGAGAACAAGATGATGAAACTATTGTTCTCTATTGTATCTGATGGTTCAATTAAATACCCATGGGGTAAGCCTGGCAAGAAGAACTTGGAGATTGTTTCATTGGTGCAATCATCCGATGAGTGGAACAAAGTTGAATCCAGATTCAGAGAAACTCTATCAAACCAAATTATCAAGATCGAAAAGATTCAAAACAATTTGTTGTGGGAGAAGTATTCAACTCGTCGTGATCAAATGGTGAAGAAGATCAATCCTAAAATGAAGAACAAGAGATCGAAAGTCATGAAATGATGCTTTTCCATGGAACCAGAAACAACGGTCCAGAGCTAATTACAACGATGAAGATGGCTTTGAAACCAGATTCTCAGCAAATGGAATGTGGGGTCTAGCCACTTATTTTGCAAAGGTATGTTGTTGAATTCATTATATCTTAATCAAAAACCTTCAAACTAAAATCATATCTTTTTCAAGAATGCATCATATTCTCATAACTATTCATATTCATACACGAGCACTGAAGATAGTACTAGTATATTATACAAAGTAAAAGCCAGGGAGCAACCACAGCGACAGATGTTCTTGGCGAGAGTATTTATTGGTGATTGTATCCATGTCATGCCAAATCAACCACTTAAAAAGCCACCAAAGAAAGAGACATCCAAAGAATATGCTGAATACTATGACACTGTTTCTGGTGAGACTCAAGGTAAGTTTCCAATTTTATAGTAATGATTTGATTTCAAAAACAAATTAAACTAATTCTATTAATAAATATTTATAATTATAGGCAGTTATGTTTATATGGTTTATGAGAATAATCGTGCTTATCCAGAGTACTTAATTACATACTCTTAAGAATTGCAATGTTGGAGTGTTTAAGTTTTTGTTTTTTATTATTATTACTATTTTATTATTATTTTATTATTATTTTATTATTATTACAAATTTAGAAATAAAAAAATTGTTAACATGTTTAACCAAAAAACTTTTTTCTTAATGTTGGTTTACTTGTTGTTTTTGGGTTATTTGGAGTTTCCCACCAGCTCTTACCCTCTAAACAAATCAAATCAGCGGGGTATAACTTGAAATCTGGTGACTCTATATAACGAATGATCTCAATGACCGATTGACTTCTAAGATCCAACTGGGCGATTTCCTCTACGGTAAACCATTTCGATTGGAGTGAATGTTCATCTTCCGTTGTTTTTGTAGGTGGATAATCACCTCCACTCCAGACAGGACTACACATGAAATAGACAAGCATTCTACTTGGCCAAGAACCAAATTGAGGTGAATTAAGTATTTTGATTATGCCATCTATTTTAACATCTACACCAGATTCTATATATATTCAATTGAATAACCATGTCAATTAGTTAGTTGATTTAATAATTATGTAAATACATTAGACCATTCATTTTCTTTATCTTTATTACCTTCTTTAGCTTCTCGCAGTGCTGCTGCTTGGAAAGTCTCTCCCCTTTCAACTCTTCCTGCTGGATTAAACCACTGTATAGTTGTAAATACCTTAAATTCAATCAATTATTCATTTATTAGGTAGAATGGATAACTTACACTATGATCCCTCTCTTGTACTAAAAGATATTTATTATTATGTTTTACAAAGGTCAAACTAACATTGACTACCTTTCCAATTTTATCATCTTGTTGTTGAGGTTGTTGTTGTTGAGGTTCACTCTGCTTTTCTTTATTATCTGTTGACATACTATCTAACTAACATTATGTTTTTTAAAAAAATAAAAGTGTTTAATTAAAAAAACAATTTTCTTTTTTGTTTCTGTTTGTTTTGCAGTAAAAACTATTTTCAATGAAAATGATCGATATCAGATGATCAAAAAAGACATTAATAATATTGGAATTTATTAGAGCAAAAACAATCTAAATATTCATCAAATCTTCAATATCACTGAACTGTTATCTTTGTTAATTCTAAAACTAAAATATCAAAACAAAAATAAGGATAATAGAAAGAAGAAAAAGAAAAGAAAATAAGTAAGATTTACTCTAAGAGTGATTGAGTTTGTTTGTTTGTTGCGTTGTGTTTGCTTATTTGTCGACAGTTTTAGAAATATATATATATTATTAAAATTTATATATACCTCTGATTGGAACAGGTTTTATTTGTTGAATTGGAACAAACTTCTTTTGTAGTACTCGATACATAAAGAGGCCGTATATGATCAATGCAAAGGTGACAATGAAGTAACCGTCGTGCACTGTTTCAAGCTTACCACCGAGTTGTCGGCATTGCTGGATGATCTGTTCACTGATACCCTTATATTTAATGGTTTCTCCATTCGGTATTTTACAAATATTCTTTGAGAAATAATCTATTAAATATAAAACTGGAAACTTTGGCCATGTTCCACCCATATTTGAAACTAAAAGTGGTATTAGTAGAGTTTGAAATTAGAATGAATCAACAATCAATAACAATAATAATAACAATAATCTAACAATATGTTATTTACACACATACCTGTATTCAGCAATGTAAGATAAGTTCCACCAATAGCTTTATCACTTATCTTTAAAAAGAATGAACCTTGTGCAACTTGCATTGTTGTTGAAACGAATGAACTGAACAGTGAAATCGATAGTAATAATAAATAATAGAACCAACCTGTTTGAAAATTACTTAGTGCTATCATGTTTAAAGATACAACTATAATACCAAGCAAGTATGCGTTGGTCCACTGTTTTATGTTGTTAACAAAACAATTAGTTAGTGTAAATGAATAAGTTTTTAGATAGAACATTTGTTATTATTTTGATTACTTACCAATGATAATGGTTTATCTTTTATCATTTTACTTGATATCAAAGAAAATAATAATGTACAAGGGAATTGAATGATTGAAAACGATGCCAAATCCTCTTTCTTCATTCCTTTCTCCAAGAGACGTAGAGACAATGCATCGTTCGATTGAAAAACTATTTTACAAGTTAAAAATAAGATTGATAATGTTTGGATATGAGGCAGTGTAATGATTTTCCATAGACTCTTATAGATTTGAATGGGTGCCATTTTCGATGAGATATCCTCGACGTCATCCGACCGATCTTCAATAGCGTCGTGTTGTGCTAGCTGTTGTTGATAGTCATGAGTATGGTGATCCTCTATCTTCTTGTTGGTAGCGGCGAATGTCGGTGAGGAAACCTCTGAGAAGACATCCGAGTCGGACTGTCGATCCTCCGATTTCGAAACGGCGAGATAAACACTTATGAGAATATACGCCAATCCCCAGAATACAAAGTAGTTGCTGAGTGTCAGCACACCGGTGTCCTGCGGTGTGATTCTCAGGTATTTATTGGAGAACTCTGCAGAGTTCAGCGCCAGGAAGATGGTGTACGACATGAAGAATCCAGAGGTCAGTCCAATGGTCTGGCAGGTCGAGGCGTAGTGTAGATTCTGCTTGGAGAGAATGGTGAGTGCCCAGCCATCGACGGCAATGTCTTGGGTGGACATCAATATGATGAGGAAGAAAAAGAGCGCCACCAGTGACCAGATCGTCTCCTTGGCGTTCTCAATCATCTGCTCGATGTGCATCGACAACAGGAGAAATGTGACACCGGCCATCAGCTGCATAGGAACGATCCATGATTTACGCCGACCAAACTTTGGCCAGTAGATACTGTCGACGAACGGAGACCACAGAATCTTTAGTGAATAGGGAAATCCTGAAAACGAGAATATACCGATCTGAGTGTAAGTGGCACTCTTGTGCAATAGAAAAGGTATAGTAGAGAATGCTAAACCAACCGGTATACCTTGAAAAAGATCTATAAAAATAGTTGTTAACTAGTTAGAACTATTGTTGATTCCGATTCCTCTACTTTTATTTTAGTCACACACATATATGTTTAAAAACACATACATAAAACTATTAACCAAATTATATTTGATGTATCATTTCCAAATTTCCGAAAAAGAAAATGTTTAACTGTTAAAATCATATCTATATTTCAAAGTTCCTAATTAGCTATTATACTATTATATTTTATGTTATGTCTACTACTACTACTTCTACTCTTTAAAAACAAATTTAGATTGATGTACTACAAGTCATACTATTACACATAAACATAAATATTTTAATAATTTCTAAAATTAACTTTTGTTAATGGAAAAAACGAATAATCATGAAATGAATGCTTAGCAGACCAACCAACTGTTTTTTTTTTTTAAGTTTTTAATATTTTTAATTATTTTTGGAAAATTCAATCAATTCATTTGTTACATACAACTAAAAAAGGAATTATTTATAATTTGACTTTTTTTTTTTAAAGATTTTGATTTGAACTTCAAACTATTTGAAGTATTTATATAAAAATATGTTATTAAGTAAGGTTATAGAATAAAGTTATATATATAAGTTTATAAAGTTATGAAATGATATTAATATTGATTGTTAATAGGTGATGCACTGTCTTTGATTGTTGTCGGTATGGTTTGGGGATGTACAAATCCACTGATAAAGAGAGGAAGTGAAGGTGTATCATCTGTAAAGAAAGATAGTGCAATTGGTCAGTTCATTGGAGAGTTTGTATATCTATGGACAAAACCAAAAGTAAATATATATATTTTTATAAGTAGTGACACAAGTAATACAACAACAACGGTTATATTAATACTAACACACCTTACCTTCTTCATCTATCTTATCTTGTTTGAATAAACAACACACAGTATTTCATACCAATGTTAATTAATTTAAGTGGATCAATAATATTTTTTTATACTTTAAGACATATGGGTATGTTAATAGATTATAGATACAATTGTCAAACAAATAAGATTTTTATTACTAAAACTATTTTAACTATAGATATTTCACTTGTTGTACCGGTATCGAATTCATTGACTTTCTTATTTACGGCATTCACTGGAATGCTACTGGGTGAGAAAACACTAGGTTTGAGTAAGTATCATCTTTGTTATTATTATTGTTGTTATTCATAGATAGACAAGTGCTGTCAGGTTTTAATTTCTAATTATCAGAAAGAGAGGAAATGATGTTGTTTTACTATTACACAATTGTTTACCACTAAAATGAATGAATTATAATTATAAAATAAAACGATCGAAATTTAACTAATGAAACATCATCATTCTAGAATCTTATATAGGTATGATATTTATTATTTTAGGTGTATCAGTGTGTGTATCAAGTCAATAGAGAATAAGAATAAAATAGAATAAAATAAAATAAAATATATTTATAACACACACACACAAGGAATCATTGGAAACAATGACAACAACACAAAAATATTTCGAAGATTCTTTTTTTTTTTTTTTTTTTTTTTAACACAAAAAAAACACCCAAGTTTCTTTTTTAAATTGCACATTTAAATTTATTTTTGACATTCAAAAGAAGATATAAATATAATCAAAAAAGTTATTTTAGTTATCAATCAAAATAGAATAAAATAAATAATTTATATATTTACAAACATATATCAATATAAAATATTAGAATGTCCGAATTATCAGCAGCTATTAGACAACTCATTCAAGCACACAAGTTGGTTGTCTTCTCAAAGAGCACTTGCCCATATTGCATTCGTGTGAAATCATTGTTAACCAAGCTTGGACAACACCCACATGTCGTTGAAATCGACCAACTCCCAAATACCTCCGAATATCAAAGAGCTCTCAGCACCATCAGTAACATCACAACCGTTCCACAAGTATTCATCAATCAAAAGTTCATTGGTGGATGTACAGGTATGTAAATCATGTGATCACAATATAACCAAAAAAGAGTGATGCTTAAACTAAACTAATCAATCTTTACTTTACTTTTTTTTTAAAAATTTTAGACACAGAGAAATTGAACGAACAAGGAAAACTTTTACCTTTATTACAATAAACCAATTTAGTTAAAATTGTTGTTTATTTTTATTATTATATTTACAAGTTAGTTTCTCTTTATTTTGCTTTTTGTTTTTTTTTTTTTTTTTTTTGATGGAAATGATTGATGATTAACTAATCATCTTCTTCAAGTGTTGGAACATCATATACCTTTGCTTTGGTTATGTTGGATTTGAAATCTTTTTTGTTGTTGTTGTTGTCGTTGTCAAATTCTTTCTTCAACTCTTTTGCTTGTTGTTTGGTAGAGTTTGTATTCATCTTTAGATCGTTGTTGCTACTCATATTCTTACCGAATGCACGCTTTTCGATCTTCTCCTCAATGTCCCTCTCGATCTTCTCCTCGATTGCCTCTACCAATTCGTCCTCCAACTCTCTCTCAAGTTCGATCTCTTCCAATCTTTTTCGCTCTTTAGCTAAACGCTGATTTTCAATTTCCTTCTCCAGTCGTTTCTTCTCCAATTCCATCTCCATGAGCTTCTTCTCCTCTTCTTGTTCCATGCGTTTCTTCTCGGCTGCTTCCTCTGCCAAACGTTTCTTGGATGTCTCCTGTGCAAGTCTCTTCTTTTCTGCCTCCTCAGCCAAACGTCGCTTCTGTTCCATTTCCATTCGCTTCTTCTCTGCTTCAGCTTGTTTCTTTTTCTCGGCTGCCGCCAATCTCTGGTTCTCGGCTGCCTCTTCTTTCTCAACGAACTCCTCTAATCCATCTTTAGCAAGCTTGCCATCATTCATTTGCTTCTTTGAGACTGCCTCCTCCAATTCCAATTCCTTTGATTCGATTTCCTTCTCCACCTCCTTCTCTAGCTCAAAATCGAATTGCTTCTCAATCTCTTTATTAATCGATGTACCAGCAAGACTTGTTTCCATTTCCAACTTTGCCTCTGCACTTCTAATTTGATTTAAAATCGAAATTTCCTTCTTCAACTCTTTCTTTAGTTCATCAATCTTGCTCTCCAACTCGACGGATTCCTCATCTTTTTGTTGAATTGGTTGTGGATGATCATTATGTTTCATTGTTTTCGATTGATCCTGGGCATGAACTAAAATAATTAAAAACAATCAAAAATATTAGTATTTAAAGATATTATGAAAATAAATATTATTTTTAAGCTTACTTCGATAATATTGATTAATACAACCATCAGGTAAAAATGGTACTAAATGCTTCAGAGCTCTGGTAATTGCAGATTGACCACTCGATGTTTTATTCCAGATATGGATCATATTGAAATCCATCCCAGATTTCTTTCGAATGGAAACACCACATATATCATCATCAGAATTTAGATATGAACTAAATTGCTCACCAATGACAGATAATACTAATTCATTCCAAATTTCGTCACTATTAAAAAGATTTTTATTATAATTTTAATATTAATAATCCAACTTTTGTAAATATTTTTATCTACATACGTAAAATATTTCTTTACTTTTAAAATTAAAACTCCACCATTTTCATTCTCTGGATCCTCCCTTAAATATAAATAATAATAAAAAAATTAGAATAAAAAAATATTTAATATCAATTCAAACTTACCAAATGGGTCGTACATCTTTTTTCATTAAATGAAAACAAGAATTGTTTGGAACTTTTGACAAATGAGGTAATTTATTAAACTCAGTCCAAAATCCCTAAAAATATAGTATTTAAATTCAAAATTATAAATTTGTTTTAATTTTATTATCAATATTATCATAATATTTACTTGAACTGATGAAAAAGATGAAATTTGCTTCAATGAAGCCAAATATTCTTCTTGAGTAGCTCTTTCTCCGTGGTTTATATAATGGTCTTCCCAAAAACTCCATCCATTTTCAAGTGGCAATATTTGCTCCTCTTCTTTTTTCTTTTCTTGAGCTACAAACTTTACTTTATTCTTTGACTTATCCTCCCTATTTAAGGAAGTGTCTTTAAGAATTTGTACTTGACACTCTTCAACTTCCATTTTTTTAAAAATTATATTGATTTATTAATATTAAAAAAATTTTAAAAAAACACTTATAAATATTTATTTAATTATTATTCACTAATAAAAATTTAAAATTTTATCAAAACAAAGAAATAAAATAATTATTAAAAGGTTTTAAAATTTGAATATATTTAAGATCTAAAGGGACCTTTTGTTTTTCAATTTTTGTTTCTAAATACAGTCTGGAATTAACACAATATCGGATGAAAAGAAAATAGTTGGCTTTCGATTTATTAGGGCAATGAGGACCAAAAATTGGATCTTGATCTTTTTTTCATTTTAAAATAAATAAACATTAAACATGTCTCCTATTGGATCTGGATCCAAATAAGATGGAAAAAAAAACAAAATTTTAAAAAAAAACAAAAAAACCGAGTTTTTTTTGCAAAAGACCCACAACCAATTTAGGTTTTTGCAGATTGAAATAGAAATAATGTTTATTTTATTGTAATATTATTTATTGTCTAGACATTATTTGAATATTAATAATTTTTGAGTATATAATTTTTTTTAATAAGGGAAGATGATTTTTTTTAAATATATTTATTACAATGATTCATTGAAGAAATATTCTAAATCGATTTGAAGGAATTGACGTTGATAGGCAGGGATGATTGGAATGACCGATGGGTCTTGACTGGCAACTGAAACATACATTTGGTTGGCTGTGAAGTCGTAGACTGCTGCATGGAGATCTCCAGTTTCAGCAAGACCAGTGATATCGATGTAAGTTTGGACGTTGATTGCTCCGTGTTGCTTCTGTAAAACTGAGGAGAGACAAGCATCGTTGCTTGGTTGGACGTGTTTATCGATGTAAACAACTTCGGGAATTAATGGATGAGCAGCTGGCTGTGGAGCGAAAGCTGGGAATGGTGTTTGGTCGTCGAAAACACGTACGACTTGGTGTGAGTATTCGACAGCACGGAAATCGTTGGTGGTGTTGGAACCGAGACCAACATAGATGGAGCAAGTACGGTGAGCGTTGTAAATACGATTCAAAGCATCGTCGATCGAGCTGTCGTATTGGAGAATGTCACGGAGTAGGAAATGCCATGGGGTACCGGAACGGCTCGATGTTCCGTTGTAGGCAAACCAATATTTCTCGCAAATAGCGGTTCTCTGTGAGTATCCAGTCATGGTTCCGATGAAACCGGCCCATGCCAACGACGAGAAAGTGTTTCCACCGTCGGTTGGATGTGAAACAATAACGACTGGATGGTAACGGAGTGGTGCTTCTGGGTTGAAGTCGAGAGCACGCAATTGTAAAAGTCCACTGTTGGCAGTAGCTCCACCCCATGCACCAATCATGGAACAGGCAGCCTTGATCAACTCTGGGAACATGTGGAGACGAAGAACGGTCTTGTATGGAATACCACTACCGTCGGCCAAACCTTGCATCTCATCAAAGAAATGTTGTGGAGTAAAATCCTTGGTGAGGACAGCAGTCAAATCGAGGGCTGCTCCAATTCCAGCCTTTTCAATGAGATCTACGAATTCCAATGGCAAGTAGTCAGCGTACTTCTTGACCAACTCGTTGACCATCTCAGTAATGAATCCAAAGAAATCTGCATAGACATTGTCGACTTGTGCTTTCATGAGAGAACCATGTGCAAAACCACGTTGATAAGCTGTACCATATACATTCAAAATATTGACTAGATTGTCAGAGGGACCAGTTACATAGAGTTTACCATGGCTACTGGTATTCACTAAAACTGCTGCCTCTGTATATATTGGATATGGATTTGGTGAACCTGAACACTGAGCATTCACGCCACCACTATAAAATATTGAAAAAATAAATAAAATTGCGGAAAGATATATTACAATTTTCATTTTACTATGAAATTATAATTATTTGTATATGGATAAATAAATATTATTAAAAATAAAAATAAATAAAGAAAAAAAAAAGGATTTCTAAATTTACACCAAATTGTTGATTAAATTTAATTGAATCAATTTAAAATAAATTTAATAGTATTAATTTGATTTGTGTTGATGCGAAAAGGAAGAACAAAAAGAAAATGTAGATATTATTTGTTGTTGAAAGATAAAAAAAAAAAAACAAAAAAGTGAGGATGATTTTTTTGCTACTGCTGGAGTTGAGCTTGCTGGGTGTAAAGAGACAAGCAGATGTTGCAGCGCGGTCGAAGAAGTTTTGGTGGGAATTGGATGATGAAGGATGAATATCTTTTGTTGACGTTAGGTGAGTGAATGACGAGAATTGTGAAACTAGAATTGACAAACACAATTGCACTAAGATATTAATTAAATTTCGATGGAGAAAGAAAACAAAAAAAGAAATTAAATTTGAATAAAAAAAAGATTTCTGAAATCAAAAAAAAAAAAAGATATATCATTTATTTTTTTTTAGATTTACTCAAAAACATTAACCAGCAAAGTGAAAGTGGTGGTAAAATTGATGAAAATTTTCGATTTTGGTCCACATTCAAAAAAAAGTTTCGAATCCTTCAGATGATCGAGCAAAAGGTTAATGGGAACTTAGATGAAAAAAAAAAAAAATGAAACTTTGTTTTTGGAGATTTTTTTTTTTTTTGTTCATGATTACTGATTATTTTTACCTAGGTAAAGTTTACTAATAAGAGTTCGTAGATTAAGATCATTACAGTAAAAATAACAAGAACAATGATTGTCCAATATTACCTTTTTGTTAGTATTTTTTATTTTTATTTTTATTTTTTTGGCACCAAGTTCTATGTTTTCTCATCCTTATAGAGTCTCAATCAATTATTAACCTTTCTAAATATTTAGAAATATAAATGAATCATTGGTAATATGTTTGAAATTTTATGAATATATATTCCAAGTACAGCCATATTTATCTAAACAACAATTCTCCATCATAATTTGAGAAAATAATGAACCCAGGTGACCAGGTTGTTAAAAAAAAAAAAGAAGGTGTGCAGTTTTGAACAAAACAAAATCTTGATCATTTTTTTTAATTTAAAAAAATTAAATTAAAAATAAATAGATATCATATTATTTAGATATATATATTTTAAATTATAAATATATGTTAACAATAAGATATATTATTTCATAATAATAATAAAAAAAGATAATAAGAATAATAATGTCAAGTTTTAAATATCTAGGTATTGTAAATACGATCAAGAGAAACATTGGTTGTACAAAATATATAAATAACAACAGCAGCAGTAGTAATAGTAAATTTAGACATATATTAAGAAGCAGCAGCAGTAGTAATAGTATAGTTTGTTGTATTAGTAGTAGCAACAACAATAAAAGATATTTCTGTACAAATCAAATAAATGTTAATACATCTTCTTCTTCTTCAACTTTAAATAATGAAAATGATAAAAAAGAAAAAACAACAACAACAACACAAACAACATCGACATCGACAACAACTACTACTTCAGAGGAGAAACCAAAATCACAATGTTGGTGTCTAATCAATTGTAAATTAGAATCAAAGAGAATACATGTATCTAAAGTTAAACCTATTCCATGTATGTTTTTAATGTTACAGATATTATTATTGATAATTTGATTATTTTGTTAACAATAATTGTTAATGATAACGATATAACAATTTACAATTTAGATGAAAACGATAAAGGATATGTTCTTGGTGAATATAATATAAATTATGAATCACCATTGTGTGAATCGAGAAAGCAGGTATTGGATGTTCTGGTGCGTGAGAAGGATCAATCGATTCAAGAGCAACTGCTAGAGTCACAGCAACAGAAGAACGACGAAGAGAAGGAGAAGGAAGAAGAGAAAAAGCAGACAAAGAGTTTGTTCAAGACCGAAGAGGAGAAGGAGGAGGACGATCGTGTCTACCCAGTACTCAACGATACCACCACTTCCATCGGACCGTGTCACATCCTCTACAAGAACGAATGGATAGTAACCGTTGTAGAGAGAACTGAAACCGATAACAAAGATAATGAACCTTATTTTGTATTAAAATTAAAAGTAAGTTTATTTATTTATTGTAAAAAACAACAGTTATTATTATTATTATAATTATTATTAAAAGTGTTAAACCGAACTTTTACGAACTAATTAACATTATTATTATTAGACACCTATTAGATTAACAAATGATCTATCGTTTAATATTGAAAGTCTATCGTATTTCTCGTCGATTGAGAAGTTGTTGTCTTTTACCAAGTCGGTGGATTGCAGCGATAAGGAATTCGAAAAGTTGTTCTTGACAAAGTCCGATTCGAAATGGACGAAACAAGAGACAAAGTGGCTGGTTGAGAAACGGCCTTTCTTGAGAGAGGCATTGATGTCGTTGAAGCTGCATCTGTTGCCATCGGTCGGATTCAACAATTGCGGTATCAATTTGGAGTTGAAGAAAGAGGATCGTGTCAAGTGTAAACAAGATTCATCGCTGGAGTTCCCCGATGGTGTCTATCAGCTGTGTCTGGAGATCGACAGTACCGAATCGATTTGGAAGAAGAACCCAGAGACCATCGAAAAGATTCTTTACCTCTACACCGTCATGTTTGACAGTTTAGCATCTATCAACTATATAGATGATGCACCAATAGATCAAGTTTATCTATAAGATAAAGATAAAGATTAAAGATAAGATAATAACCAAAACAAACAATATATGTTAAATATAACTTAAAAAATTAAAAACTAAAAACTAAAAAACTATAAATCTTAACAAATATATGTATACAAAAATTTTAAAGATTATGATAATTATTGGATGGATTAGATAGATATATATACAACCATTGTTTTTCTTTATTAAATTAATAATATTACTTATTATGTTAAAGTTGCTTTTAAAGATTGAATTAATCTTGATGGGTAGATTCTTTTTGATTCCCAGAGTTCTAAAATTAATTGAGTTTGTTGTATTATATTGGTTTGATCTTGTATCGATTTGAAAATAGCTATTAGATATGGTTCTATTAAATCTGAAACTGCATCTTGTTGATCTATTTGTCTTCTTCTTATTAAACTAATTTAGATAGAAACAGAGTTATTAGTAAAAAGTGGAAATATTTATTTATGTTTGAATCAATAAACATAATGACATACCCAAAACATAATAAATCATGTAATAAATATAATAAAGAAAGTCTAAGATATGAATTGGTTCTTGTATCTTGGAAACATTGTAATATAATGGACATGATTGATTTTCCGCATCTGAAATGTAAAAGCACCCAATCTTTTGCTTCTCTAATCGATTTATAGGTGGATGTCAAGTGATCTAATATATAATTCAATTGAATATTCTCCTCTGGTAACATATGATCGAATGGTGGATATGATAGTGTTTGACTTTTCTTATAAATTAACTAGTTTAGTATTAACAAATACTATTAGTAACTTGTGTTATTTAAAAACTATAATAATATTACTTACATCATTTGATTCATAATCATTATTATCATTATGAGTGTGATAGGATGATGAGTAGTATGGTTGTTGTTGTTGTTGATGATGATTATCGTAGATCGATGACATTGGTCTACTAATGTTACCGTTGGACGACGCTATATTTGACATTGGTGGTGAGGATGTTGGTAAATGACTATTTCTTACAGGTGGTGATGAAGATGGTGGTGTTGTAACTGTATTTGTATTGCTAAATTGTTGTGAATGAGTTGATGGAGGTGAAGAAGAAGGTGGTGGAGGAGGAGGAGGAATTGATGTTGAAGTAATATTATTATTAGAAGATGTTGTTGTAGTTGTAGGTGAGCTTGTTGTTGTTGTTGTTGTTGTTGTTGGTGAAGTTGTTGTATTATTTGAAGTGTTTAAAGTATTTAAAGTCGATGCTGTTGCTGTTGGTGATGTAGTTGTTGTCGATGATACTGAAGTTGTTGTTGTTGTTGACTCTGTTGCTGTTGCTGATGTTGTCGTTGAGGATAAAGGTGGAGATGGTGGTGGAGGTGGAGGAATCGGTGTTGGCAATGGCGTAGTTGCAATGAGCCCAGGCATCTTTGCAAACGATTTGATGCTTGCCCAGTTGCATTTAATACGATTGCCTTTGAAGTAGGTTCCGTTGGTCGCTTTGATAGCGTTGTCAGCAAAGTCGTGCTCCGTATACTTTATGAATGCACATCGACCGTCTATCTTTATCGATTCGATCTTACCATACGGTGAAAAGTAGATTCTGATCTCTTCATCGCTGACATCGACCGGAAGATTACCAACCCAGATCTTTGAAACCTCTTGAGTGACAATCAACTGTGTAGTTGTATTCGCAGCAACAGCAGCAGCAGCATTGGTATTAGCTAATACCACACCACCATTTACCGAAGCAGTTGCAACATTCTGTTGTTGCTGTTGTTGTCTAAAGAAAAGTTGTTGTTGTTGTTGATTTTTATAATAATCTTTGCATTTGCATTTGCATATATAACCAAAAATGTTAATATTTTTAAGATTTTTATTTTTGTTTTTGTTTTTGTTTTTAACATTTACCATAGGTAGTGGGAGATGTCGGTGGTGGTGGATATGCTGTGTAATATGGATGATGTATTAGATGTGCTGTTGTTGGTTGGTGTGTAGTAGTATTCAAAGATGGATGTGTATGTGTATGTGGATGTGGAGGTGGTGGAGGTGGAGGTGTTTCTGTTGATGACGATGATGTAATAGGTGGAGGTGGTGGTGGAGGTGAAGATGGTGGAGGTGGTGGAGGTGGTGGCTGCTGCTGCTGCTGTTGTTGTTGTACAACAGCTGTTGAGTGATTCGGATAATATTGCTGTTGATTGATAGGTGTATCATCAATATCCATATCCATTTCATGTGAATTTCCTTCCATTCTTTCTTTTTGTTTTTGTTTTCTTTTTCTATATTTTAATATTATATTATTATATTGTTCATATTATTATAATTATTAATTATCTTATAAATATATATATTGTATATTGAAGTTCTACTATTATGAATCGAATATCTCTTTTTTTCCTTTTTCAAAAAATTTCGTCAATCAAACAAAATGTAACGATTTTTTTAATTTTTTGAAAAACTAAACAATTTTTTAAAAGTTCAACAATCAATTTTCTAATTATAATTACATTCTGATATTATACATATATATTTAACTGTATATATATAATATTAGTTATTGTTTTTATTTAGTTTTAAATTTAGATTTTTTATTTTTATAGTTTTTACATATTTATTTTAAAAATCATGTCAGATGTATTAGCTAGAAATAAACAATATGAATATAAAGCTGTAAGTATATAATATATAAACATTATTACTAATGATAAGCATAACTAATATACTAATGATGTTTTTAATCTAAATATAGAATTCAAATCTTGTTATACATTCAGAGAGAAATCCAAGGGATTTAAGGGAACCCAAAGGAGAACCGGAAACACTATGGGGTAAATTGGGTGGTCAAATGGGAGATAGAGTCAGCTATTCAAAGCCGACAGAGTTACTCGATAGACATCAGCAGTTGAAGCGAAAGAATAACGATAAGGTTGTGGTGGACACTGGTGTTGTACAGAAGAAACAAAGAGGTGGATCGCGTGGCGGAGATGCTTCTGGCGACTCAAATGACCACGCTAGCGGCGGTAGTCATCGTGGAACCAGTAATATTTTGAGTGCAACCGATGTCTACGAAGGATTGTACAGACCAAAGACTAGAGAAACCAAGATTGTCTATGAGCAGTTGCTCAGCTTTGTTCAGGGCTACATCGGTGATCAGCCGCTGGAGATTGTCAAAGGTGCCACCGATGAGATTCTCGCCATTTTGAAGAACGACAAGATGCGTGCACCCGAGAAACGCACAGAGATTACCAAGTTGTTGAAAGGCATGAGCGAGGAGCGCTTTGCCGAGCTGACCAATTTGAGTCGCGCCATCACCGACTATGCAGAGGCGACCGGCACAAGTGGCGTGCGTAACGACAACCTCGACGATCCACACGGTGTCGCTGTAATCATTGACGAAGACGAAGATGAAGACAATCAATCCGATTATGAAATTAAAGATATCGATGAAGATGATGAGGATCAAGATGAAGATAATAATACTGGTGGTGTTGATAAGGATAATGAAAATGACAATAATGGTGAGATAAAGTCAAACGAAAGAGATAACAGTAGTAGTAATGGAAACAACAGTAGTAGTAGCAGTAGTAGTGGTTCACTCAATCCAATGGATATCGATGCATTTTGGATACAGAGAAAGATATCTACCTTTGAATCGGATCCTTTACAATCACAAAAGTTGGCGGAACAAGTATTAAACATTCTCAGACAAAACGATTTGAGAAGATGTGAAACTGACTTGGTTGGATTGTTTGACTTTGAGAGATTCGACTTTATTAAATTATTATTAAAGAATAGAAAAACAAGTAAGTAGTATTTATATATATTAACATGTTATATATATTCCAAGTTTACTAATATTATTATTACTTTAATTTTTTAGTTTTATATTGTACTTTATTAGCCAAGTCAGAAAATGACCAGGAAAGAAAGAAATTGGAAGATGAGATGTCACAGGATTCAGAATTATACAGTTTATTAAATACATTGAAAGGAACATCGATGAAATTGGACTCCAATGGAAATGGTGTCGATAAGAAGAACAATGCTCAGCAGCAAAAGAAAAAGACGGCTGGTATCTCGCCTGACAATATAAAGACACCAAAGCGAACATTGGATCTTGAGGGTTTGAAGTTTCAACAGGGCGGTCACTTGATGACCAACAAAAAGTTCCAATTTCCTGCGGGATCGAAACGTGAGACCTACAAGGGTTACGAAGAGATTCACGTGCCTGCCAAAGTGACACCGTTCGACGATCGTAACGAACGACTCGTCGAGATCAAGGAGTTGCCAGAGTGGGCACGCGTTCCCTTCAAGGGATTCGACAAGTTGAATCGTGTGCAATCGCGACTCTACGAATGGGCATTCAAATCGAGTGACAATCTCTTGTTGTCGGCACCAACCTCTGCCGGTAAGACCAACGTCGCCATGCTCACCATCCTCCATGAGCTCGGAAAGCACATCGATCCAGAGACAGGCGTGATCGACCTCGACTCCTTCAAGATTGTATATATAGCACCCATGAAATCACTGGTACAAGAGATGGTAGCAAACTTTTCCAATCGTTTGGCATCGTATGGCATTGTCGTAAAGGAACTCACAGGTGATCAATCTCTCACCAACAAACAAATTTCAGAGACTCAAATCATTGTCACCACTCCTGAGAAATGGGATATCATTACTCGTAAATCTGGTGAACGTGCATACACTCAATTAGTTCGTTTAATTATTATTGATGAAGTAAGTAAATCAACTCACTTTATAGATATATCTTTCAATTGACTAACTCATTTGTTTTTTTTCTATCTTTTTAGATTCATTTGTTACACGATGAAAGAGGACCTGTTTTGGAGTGTATTGTTGCAAGAACTTTGAGAACAATTGAATCCACTCAGGAGATGGTAAGATTGGTTGGTTTGTCCGCTACTTTGCCAAACTATGAGGATGTTGCCACGTTTTTGCGTGTTAAACCAGAGGGTGTTTTCTATTTCGATTCTAGCTACCGTCCAATTCCATTGGAACAACAGTACATTGGTATCTCTGATCGTGGTATCAAACAGTTGCAACTACTCAATGATATTACTTTTAAAAAGGTAAATGAACGTGCCGGTACCTATCAGATCTTGATATTCGTACACTCGAGACGTGAGACTGCCAAGACTGGTCGTGACATCCGTGATCGCGCGCTCGAAGCCGACATCATTGGAAAACTACTGAAGCGAAAGGACAGCGTTGAAATCTTGAAGGAGGAAGCAGAGAAGACTGCCAAGAGTGCAGATTTGAAAGATTTGCTACCCTATGGTATTGGTATACATCATGCCGGTCTCTCCAGGTCGGACCGTACGCTTGTCGAAGAGTTGTTTGCCGACAACCATATTCAAGTGTTGATTTCCACAGCCACTCTGGCATGGGGTGTCAATCTTCCAGCACACACTGTCATTATCAAAGGCACGCAAGTGTACAACCCCGAGAAGGGATGGACAGAGTTGAGTCCACTCGACGTCACACAGATGTTGGGTCGTGCCGGTCGTCCACCTTTCGATACCGAGGGAGAAGGTATCATTGTAACCTCACAGAATGAACTGCAATTCTATCTGTCGTTGATCAACACTCAACTCTCGATTGAGAGTCAATTCATCAGCAGGTTGGCCGACAACCTCAATGCCGAGATCGTGCTTGGCACCATCCAAACGGTGCGCGATGCCGTCCAATGGCTTGGCTATACCTATCTCTTTATCTGTATGCTTAGAAATCCGCCATTGTACGAGATATCCTACGATGAAATTGCCGAGGATCCCGAATTGGAGCAGCGTCGTCTCGACCTCATTCACACTGCGGCACTCCAACTCGACAAGAATTCATTGATCAAATACGATCGCAAGTCCGGACACTTCCAAACCACTGAGCTCGGTAAGGTAGCTTCGCATTACTATGTCACCAACGCTTCGATGTCTGTCTATCAGGAGCATCTCAAACCAACCATGTCGGACATTGAATTCTTCCGACTGTTCTCACTCTCCTCCGAGTTCAAGTCTGTCGTCGTCAGAGACGGTGAGAAGGCAGAACTCGAGAAACTGTTGGAGCGTGTTCCCATTCCTGTGAAGGAGAGCATCGACGAGCCATCGGCCAAAATCAACGTACTCCTGCAAGCCTACATCTCAAATTTGAAGTTGGAAGGATTTGCTTTGATGGTCGATATGTTCTACATTGCTCAGTCGGCATCGAGAATCTGTCGTGCACTCTTTGAGATTGTCATAAAGAAAGGATGGGCACAAGTCGCCAAGAAGATTCTGGGCATCTGTAAGATGGTCGATCGCAAGATGTGGGCATCGCAATCGCCACTGCGTCAATTCAAGGAAATCACACCAAAGATCTTGAACCAATTGGAGCGTCGTTCCATCCCGATCGAAGATCTCTACGAGTATAATTCACAACAGCTTGGATCGGCCATTCAGAATGCAGCGGAAGGCAAGAAGCTCTACAAATTGATTCACCACTTCCCCAAGCTCGATTTGACTGCTCATGTTCAGCCGATTCTTCGTGGATTGCTTCGTGTCGACTTGACACTCACACCCGATTTCGAATTCGACGAGAAGTATCACGATAACTCGATTGGTTGGTGGGTGATCGTCGAGGACGTCGACGGTGAGAAGATTCTCTACTACGAGTATTTCATGTTGAAAAAGAAGATGATGGAAGAGGATCAAACCATTACTTTCACAGTACCACTGTCCGACCCACTTCCACCACAATACTATGTACGTGTGGTTGCCGACCGTTGGATTGGCGCAGAATATAATCTCTCTGTCAGTTTCAGACATTTAATTCTACCGGAAAAGTATCAGCCATGCAGTAAGCTTCATGATTTGATTCCACTGTCTCTGGATTCACTAAAGGACTCCAAGGCAAAGGAGATATTCAACTTTAAGTATTTCAATGCCATTCAAACTCAGGTGTTTGACTGCCTTTACAAAGGCGATGATAATGCGCTGATTGCAGCACCTGCCAACTCTGGAAAGACAGTGTGTGCCGAGTTGGCAGTGCTCAGAGAGTTGAAGAAGAATCCCAATGCCAAATGTGTATATATTGCACCGATGCAAGATTTGGCGACTCTTCGTTTGCGTGACTGGACATTCAAGTTCCAGAACACTCTTGGAAAGCGTGTTGTCGAGCTCACTGGTGAGCCAATCACCGATAATAAACTACTAGAGAGCGCATCGATTGTTATTGCAACAGCCGAGAAATGGGATATTCTCTCGAGACGTTGGAAGCAGAGAAAGTCGATTCAAAACATCTCGTTGTTTGTCGTCGACGAACTGCATATGATTGGTGGCGGTGCCGACGGTGCCATCCTCGAGATCATCGTGTCGAGAATGCGTTTCATTGCCATTCAAACCGGTAGTCCAATTCGTATTGTTGCGCTGTCATCGCCTGTTGCCAATGCTCGTGATCTTGCAGAGTGGATCGGTGCAACACCCTCGACCATGTTCAACTTGCACCCAGACGTCCGTCCAGTCCCACTGGAAATTCAGATTCAAGGATTCGACTTCCCACACTACAATGCACGTCTGCTAGCAATGGCAAAGCCAACCATCTATGCTGTGAGTCACAATCGTCGAGGACAATCATTGGTATTCGTTCCCACTCGTAAACTTTCGAGATCGCTCGCCAAAGATCTCATTGTCCACGTGGACTCTGAGGATGACATCGACAAGAAGCGCTATCTCCGTTGCTCCGAAGAGGATCTCGAGAAACATCTCCAGAAGATTGAGAGTGTTGCGCTGAAACAAGCGTTGCAATGGGGTGTTGGATTCTATCACGAGGGTCTGACCGCACAGGAAAAGAGAACCGTCGAGATATTGTTCAAGTCTGGCGCTATACAGGTGTTGATTGCCACTCACTCTGTGTGCTGGTCACTGGATGTCTACGCCTCGCTGGTTGTCATCATGGGTACACAACTCTACCAAGGTAAATCGGTGCGTTACGTCGACTATCCAATTAACGACGTTCTCCAAATGATTGCTCGTTCCGGACAACAGGGACGCGATGACGTCGGTCGTTGTCTACTCCTTTGTCACTCACCAAAGAAAGAGTACTACAAGATGTTCCTCAACCAACCACTCCCAGTGGAATCGCATCTCGACCACTTCCTGGCGGACCACATCAACTCGGAGATTGTCACGAAAACCATTGTAAAGAAACAAGATGCACTCGATTACCTGACCTGGACATTCTTGTACCGTCGTTTCACTCAGAACCCCAACTACTACAATCTCACTGGAATCTCACATCTCCACCTCTCCGAACACATGTCAGAGTTGGTCGAGAACACACTGGTCGATTTGGAACAAGCCAACTGTATCACTATCCAAGAGGAAGACGACGGACTCTCACCACTGAATCTCGGTATCATTGCCAGCTACTATTATCTCAAGTATACAACGATCGAGTTGTTTGCATCCTCACTCAAATCCACCACTAAACGCAAGGGAATCCTAGAGATTCTCTCAACCGCACCAGAATTTGCTGAAATCCCTATCAGACACCGTGAAGAGCAACTTCTCCAGCGTATGGCAGCTCACCTTCCACTCAAGATTGAAAAACCAACCTATGGTGAAGCTCATACAAAAGTCAACATTTTATTGCAATCACACTTCTCACGAAAAGCAATCTCTGCCGACCTACATATGGATCTTCAATTCATTCTGGAGAATGCAACCAGATTGCTTCAGGCAATTGTCGATGTTATAAGTAGTTCCAGTTGGCTGAACCCAGCACTGGCTGCGATGGAACTCTCACAGATGTGCACTCAAGCCATGTGGGACAACGACTCGCCACTCCGTCAATTGCCACACATGACAGCCGACCGTCTCGAAGCCTGCAAAAAGGCCGGTCTAGAGTCAATCTTTGATCTGCTGGAGCTGGAAGACAGCTCACGTGACAAACTATTGAGGATGTCAAACAAGGAGATGGAAGACGTTGCAACGGTGTGCAATCGCTATCCAGACATTGAACTATCGTACAACATCCAAGACGAAGACGACATACATGCCGGTGACTCGATGCTCGTCGAGGTGATGGTGCAGCGTGAGGTTGATGAAGAGAGCAACCCCGACCAGCTCAACATTGTATATGCCCCATACTATCCAAAGGAGAAGATCGGTGGATGGTGGGTCATCATCGGTGATCCAAAGACCAATCAACTACATTTCATCAAACGTCTTACCTTTACTGCTCGTGCCAAAGTCAAATTGGAATTCCCGGCACCTGCCATGGGTAAACACCAACTAACACTCTACTTGATGTCCGACTCTTACAGTGGATGCGATCAAGAATATAAACTTGACATCGATGTTAAAGCAGCCAATGTCGATGAAGATGAGGATGAAGATGGTGATCAAAACATGGAAGATTAGATGTGATAAGATCAGATCATAATAAAATTAAAAAAAATAATAAATAAATTAATATTAAAACAAATATTATTATCCAATTCGTCTATTTCAAAATGTGTGTGAATCAAAAAATAGAAATAGAAAGAAATCGATTTCAAAAAAAAAAAAAATAGATCTTCTTTGATCAAAAAAAAAAAAATCATTTCTTTAATTAATCAATCACACAAATATATCATTAATAGTTAGTTATAAGAATGAGTAAATTTAATCAACAAGAATCATATAAATTCTTACAAGAATGTAGGTTAGTCTAGCTCTTATATCAAATAAGTTGGTATTGATTTGTTTATTTGTTACTAACCTGCTCATATTATTTCAAAAGCATGGCAAGTTGCAACTTCAGATAAGAAAAGTAGGTTTATAAGTTTAAAGTCCGCATAAGAAGAAAGAAATCAATTAGCTAATCATATTATAATTATATTAATTAGGAATATTGGTCATTGATGAAAAGTCACATAAATCAAACTTAACTACAACATCGATATTCACAACCGATCTCAAGAAATCATATCAAGCATACAAACAACAGAATTCAGAGAAAAAAGAAAGTACACCTGCTTGGGCTTAATAGCAAGCTATTGCAATAATGGAATTCATCTTTAAATATTAATGGCAGGATTGAAAAGATAGATCATTTGATTGGATCAACCATTAATAATAATAATAATAATAATATATATCTTAAATCGATTCTAAAAATATATATATTTAATTAGATAGATTAACAGATATTATATTATATTATAAAAACAATTTGAAAAGAAAAAGATTAATTTCATTAAATTTATAATCAAATCGAAATCAACCAACAAACAACATAATAAACAAATATTACACTTTTTTGTACATTAAAAATACTGGAGATACTTACTAAATAATATTATATTATATGTATTTGTATGGGCATATTATATATAATCAATTCTTACAAAAGAAATTAAAAGAAGGGTGGGTATGTTTCAATTCATCTCTTTACTTTACTAATAACTTAAATTTGTTACTTCAACAACAAATAATATTATTTCTACTAAACTGTTATACATAGACAGTTTGTAGTTTAGAATCAACTCGGGATATCTAGATATCCGTATGAGATCGGTATTTGATGGGCTACTTGTAACCATTAATCATTAACAGAAAAGAAACTGTTTTTTTTTTTTTTTGTATTTTTTTTTTTTTTTGTCTCTTGAATTACTGCTGGGCAACCTGTTTTACAATTTAATTATTCAGTTCTTAACCAATTACAAGTCACAGTCGTGTGTACATATCCTCTCTCCAAAATCAATAAAAAATTAACAGTTTTAATTTACAACGGGCACTTCTCGCTTAAGTACATTTCTATCAGCTAAGATCTATTCCAACAAATCATTCTTTCCTCAACGATTTAATATTTAAATATGACTCACAATGGATGGATGGTGATCATTGTAGTTTGGTGTTGTTTTGATTTTTTTTTGTTTTGTACAAAAGGGTTTGGATCTGAAATACCCTTCTTTTTTTTTTTTTTTTGTTTAATAAATATCTCAATATTTTTTAAACTACAAATAAACAAGAATGTAGTTTAACGCTGTGATAAACTCGGGTATCTAGATAAACGAAGTAATCTGATGTGTTTGTTCGATATTCATAAGTGGGTCCAATTGAATTGAAAGGGAATCAAACTGTTTGTAAAACAGTGAGCAATTGTAAAGCAGAGGAGGTCTCAACTTTAAACATGTTTTAACCACTTATTCTCCAATGAAAGTTGTTACTTGTTGTTGTTGTTAGGTTTAACTGATTGAAAATACACTTTTGAACTAATAAAAATGGACTTGTATAAGAGAAGTTTTATCTATTTATATATATTTAAAGAGAATACTAATGATCATTGGGCAACTATCGACGATTGAGCGGTACTCAGTTTTTTAAAACGACTAATGATTTAATCTGATTGTAAATATCAATACTGGGTAATATCAGGCAAAGGAAAGAAATAAATATCAATAACCATTTTGTTGATTCAACTGGAGAATCGAATGTCGAATGTTCTCGTAAAGAAAACCGATTACAAATATAACCATGGTTCTTTGCATGGCGGCATTCTTTATTTATCTTTTTGGCTTGGACAAACAACAACATCAATATCTCTTTATTTCTCACCATCGTTATCTCTCAGCTGAGAGGTTTGGATAAGGTTATTAACAAAACAAATCCAAAAACAAACAAAAATATCTTTTTTCGTCTCAATTTCCATTATTGTTACCCAATGGTTGTCGATTAAATCGATTAACACCTACAGGAACCATTTGATTTCAATTGAAATAGACCCGGGTTTTGGTTTGTTGTTTTGTTATCTGTATGAATTATCAGAATATCTAATCGTTCACGATAATGATGATGATGATGATGTTAGTTCGTGTGGGGAAACATAGCCAATCCCAAAAACATGAACCAACATACAATATATCGTTAGCCCCAATCACAGCCACACACACTCGAATGAATGTTACTTTAAACGAACTCTTTACTTTTCCAACCAGGGAGACACCATGTGTGACATTTGACTATTTTAGTAAAAATTAATTAAAACAAATATTCGCTGACATGTGTGTGTGTGTGTGTGATAGATTAGCTTTTAAAAGAAATACCTAATATATCAACCTCCGGGGGTTGAAAATTTAATTATTATTTATCCAAACAACAATCGACAATTTAACATTGAATATCTCAATCCCAATACGGTTGTTTTCCAACCAATCTGGTTTCTGTTTTTACTTATTAACATAATAGACACTTTTGCATGACACCCTAAAAACCTTCCTCAAACTGTGACAGAAATCAATTTAAAAAAGCAAACTTTCAATGATGAAGATGGGGTTTCTTTTTTTTTCTTTTTTGTGGGGTTTTTTGTTGATGGCCAAAAACATCAAATTAGACAACACCACCATATTCAAGAGTCATTTGAAATTAATTAAAAAAAAACCAAATAAACACACACTTTTTGAATTTTATTTTTTTTTTTTTTTAAAACAATCCACCACACATCGATATCGATATTACCAAAAACTTTAAATTTAATTTGCTATCAATCATTTTTTAGAATAATTGTTGTTGTTTTTTAATTATGATTTTGATTGATGAGAAACGGTTTCAGATGAATAGTATGTTTTTTGGAGCTGAAGCCAAACATGAATTCATTCTCACCTTTTAATTAATCCTCATATTTAATTTTTATTATAAACCACCCACTCATTCTTAAAATTGAATTTTGACATTAGCAAAACAAACACCAAACCAAAAAAAATCAGAATTCAAAAGCTGATGTGCCAAACTTTAATAGTAAAAATTGTTGTCCATAAATTTCATTCATTCGACCATCTAGCTTTAGAATCACCCACACTTTTTCAAAAACACAACCCCACTCACACAACACACACAGACACTTCACTTGAATCAAAAACACATGACATTCTCCAGATTAAATTGAATTGAAAAAAGAGTTTGCAAGTGCAAAGCAAAGCAAATGCAAAACAAACATACACCTAACCACACCACCCCACACACATGTTTATAAATATTTTATTTTGTTTTCAGCAGTTATTAATTATTAAGTAGTTTCCAATCCGTTCCGAGGTTTTGAAAGGAAAGGAGAGAAGAAACAAACAAAAAAAAAAACAAAAAAAGAAAAGCAATAAAGTTTGTTTGGTGTTTTATAATTAAATTCAGTTCTTATTATATATTATTTAAACTTATTAATAACGAACATCAAACACACACACAACACACAACACCACCACCTTCAACACTATAGAGTCAAATTCAATTCATACCTTTGAACTCCATTCAGAAGTGTGTACATCCCCAAAGTACACACAAACACACACAAACAAACACACAGATAGGAAAGCATTTATTCCTATACCCCAAGAACTTACTTACTTGCTTACTATTGACCAACTATAGTTAGTGTATACACAAGGAATTGATCAATAGCAACCAACAACAACAAAAATAAGGTATTTCATTACACCTCCATGGAAATTTTGTTTTCTTTTTAAAATCACCAGTCAAAGAGACCACCACCAGCAAAGTTAACACAAGTTCACCACAAAAAATAACTAGTTTCTAGTCTATCATTGTTCAACGAAGTTTCTATAGTTTAAAATCATTCACAAATCAATCAAAGTTATAATTACCCCACTTTTTTTTTTTGGTTTTTTATTTAAACAACATGAATTTCATTTGAAGTAGAACTACAGGTGGATCTTATATTACTTTATAGTCCAATGTTCAAATATTTTTATTTATTACCCTGGCAGTAGTGGGTTGTGTTGTTCAACAAAAATACAAACAAATTTAATTGATAACATGTTAGAGGTTACAATCAATTGAATTCGATCCATTCCAATGCCATTATTTTAAAGTGAGCCAAGTAGTTAGTTTATAAATCCAACTAATACATCGAAAATAATTGTTAACAAATCCAATTGTTATTTTAGTAATTTATATTGTATTTGCTCAAGTTTTTTTTTTTTTGTCTTTTTTTTATATGTTTCAAAAAATTAATATCAACCAGCAGTATCATCTATCATTAACAATACCATTTGTTAATGTCATGTTTTGGTAGGACTTAACCAAACCATCCATTCATTTTCCTTTACGATTTTTCCACATTGGTTTGGTTGTTAGTCATTAAGTAATATTAGAATATCTAATCAATCCTACCTCTCAATTTGTTGGTTTTTTTTTTTTTTTTTTTTTTTTAAATTCCAGTTCTTAACAAACAAACTTGTACCAGCAAACCAAAAAAAAAAAAGAATATCAATTTAATTTAATTATTGAATTATTGACTCTTTTAAGTAAATGAATTGAATATCATTATTATCTTTTCACATTTACACTTTGTTTCTTGTTTTACTATTTCCACTTTTTTACTTTTTTTTATTTTCCAAATCTTAACTTATAACTTTTAATAAGTAAAAACAAATCGATCTACCATTTCAAATATCTAATCTATCGGTTTTACTCATTTATTTCGCTATTCATATTCATAAGTCCATAAGATCAAAACAACTAATTTCGATTAAATATCTCGTTTTTTATTAAAATTTATTTTTAGATACCCTTTAAGTTACTACCAAATTCATTTTAGTAAGTATAGCCGAACCAAATTAAAATTAATATCTTTTGCATTTGTTTGTTTTACTCTTTTTATTTTTATTTTGGAACCCATCATTTCATTAGCAGCAAATCATTCTGTCTCATGCTCTATGGTTGTTGCTACTGATTATTATTTCATTTTATGTTGTAAATTTACTTAAAACTAAAAGATAGCAACAACAACAACTATTAATCAAGAGATATGATTCTGATTGGACAGTAATTATTTCAGCAAACTGATTGGTAAAACAATTGTCGATCTTCACTACTCATAAATTATTGGTGTAGTGTAATGTAGTGTAGTGGAGTGGTTTGTCTAAATATAAACCATAAAAGAGAGAAACATAAACAACAATAACAACTTTCCAACCGACCCTTTTCTTCTATAAATATGCTTGTACATATTTATTATCATCATGTCAATTATTTATAATACGATATCTACCAATCGTACTTGGTTTATAAAATTCGTTTTTGTATAGTACTATTGCCAAATCAGGTTGAAACAATCATCTGAAAATAGTTGCGGTAATACAATACACGCAGAACTCTCTCAATGTTATCGCTCAATTTAATTTTTCCATTCTCTCCTTATCTTTGTTTGGCTTTTTCTCTATCACCATCACCACAATCACAACTCTAACAATTTACCTTTTCAAATGATGATGATGATGATAATTATAATTATTATTATTTGCTTTATATTTGAAGCGGTAGCATAACGAACAACCAACTGAGAGAGAGAGAGAGAGAGAGAGAGAGAGAGAAACCAGCTACAATACCAATAGCAGTATATAATACAGTATAACCAATTTTAATACCACTCATTATCAATAATGTAATAATCATCCATTACTACTATTATTATTATTACTACTAGTACTATTGCTTTATTTAATTATCAACTACGATTTTTATGAGGATAATGACAACAAGCATAATTATTCACCATTTCACACTCATATTGTTATTATTTTTATTTTCACACACGTGTCTACAATAACAATATTCACTATTCACATTAATACCACACCACCCTTCACCCGCTCAAATTATCCTATCTTCTCACTCTAATTCACGACCATTCAAAAGCTTTACTTTCATCCCCTACCCACTTCACTTCGTATATTTAAGCAATCAAAATAATTAATTATTAAAAAAACAAAATTGAAAAGTTGGTAAACATCAATATTTTTGTTAGTATTAATTAAACCACTACACCACTACCACCCTCTTGCTGACACACACACCTTTTAACTTGCCATATAAGCAATTAATAAATCAATATGTTATTGCTGATGAATGCTTGTTTTAATTAAATTGGTGTGTGGGGGTAGTAGTGAGGAAAGATGTAGTAGTAGCAGTGTGTGGTTGGTGGTAATAGTTTAACGTAGTGGTACTATATATTATATTATTATTGTAGTGTTTTTCAAAATATAACAGGACATCTCATATTAGATTCATCATTTTTCAGCATATTAAAAAAAAAAAAAAATTTAAGTAAAACTAAACACAGTTTTTTTAATTTAATAATTAATCCTAATAATTTAATATTTATTTTTTTAATAATAATAATATAAAGAATTTAATTATTGTTTTTTTTTTTTTTTGTTTTTTTCAATAAACAAACAAACAAATAAATAAGATAACAAATCTAAAAAACCATCTACTATTTAGTAGTGGAAGTCTCAGACAATTTGTTATTTTATATTGTTTATATTTATTGTGTGCCAAAGTAACAAAGCAGGTTTTCTTTCTTGCCAACATTAATCACCAAAAAAATATATCAAAAAAAAGACCAACAATTATATTTGTTTTAAAAATATCTTTTTTTATAAATCATTCATACTATATTATTTTTCCTAAATCATAACAAAAAAAAAAACAAAAAAAAAAAAACATATTCCAAGGTCACTACTTTCTTTTTCTTTCTCTTTCCTTTTTTGGAACGCAGGACAAACAAACTTGCATCGCTATTAGTTTTCATTGCTTGTGAAGTGTGGTGTTTCTTGATTGTTGTTTTCCCTAATTAAAGCCATTCCACTCTTTTCCAAATTTAATTTTAATTGGTTTTCAAACTTTTTTTTTTAATTTTTCATTTTTGTTTTTCATTTTTTTTTTTCTATATTAAAGCAATTTAACATTTAATTAATTAATTAACATTTTTAATCAACAGCATTATTTAATTCAATATATTGGGTCTAATATCCATCCCGGTAACCTCAATATATAAATAATATAAATAATAATATTAATATTATTGTTATTTATATAAAATTATTTTATTCAATATATATAAATCTTATTTTTATTTTTTTTAGATTGTAAATTATATTATATATTCTTTACAAATTTTCATTATATATTATAAATATATACATATATAAAATTATATATATGTTTTAAATATATATTTTCAATTTTTTTTTCATATCTATATATATATATTATATTCTATTTTTTTATTTTGCAACATGATTCCAGCTACAGCTTTCATGGACGAATTTTCTGAACATCATCAGCCACAATACCAACACCGCCATCAATTAAATAATAGTTGTAATGCAACTGATTTGATATCGTTTCCTTCTTCAACATTACTTCCAATGTTACCAAACGAACGTTCTCCAATAATGGAATCTACTACTACTACTACTACAAACAACAACAATAATAATAACAACAATAATAATAACAACAATAATAATAACAATAATAATAATAACAGTAATAGTACATTAACAAAATCATCATCTCTTCAATCTATAATCTTGGAGAATTTATCACAAAATGATCAACATTCCGTTGACCAATATGTGATTTATTCGGAAAAGAATGAAAAGAAGAATAATGGTGATAAGAGTATGTTATTTAATTATAGATTTAAATGTTTATTTTAAATTTTACTAATTGTTGTTTTCTAATCAAATGACATCTATTATTTTTAGGATATATATTTATTGGCAACATTCCTCACACAGTTACTAGCGATCAATTTTATCCTTCAATTCATAAATATAATCCAATTAGTTTTAGGATTAAACTCAACGAGAAAGGTCAATCACTCGGATATGCATTCGCTGGTTTTAGAGTAAATATTATTAAATTACCTCTTTTGCATTGTCATAGATATCGATAAGTATTCTAACACTAATTATTTTAATAATTTTAGACTGAAAGTGAGGCTTTGGTTGCCAAAACATCATTACATTTATCAAGTAAGATAAAAACTATTATCTTTCTTTATTTTTAAATAATATTAACATTAACTTTCAATTTTAATTATATTTTTTAGAATGTTTGCACAATGAACTAAAAGTATATTGGGCAATTCCAATTTCCACTTTATATGTCACAAACATTGACACTAAAATAGATCAAAAAGAATTTCTATCAATCTTTGAGTATGTCATTCCTTTTTATATTTTATTTGTTTATCTAATTTAATAATATTTTAATTTATTATATTTTAGAACATATGGTACTTTAGATTCAAAGGATTGTGTATTTATCAATAATTATGCATTTATTAAGTTCAACTTGAGATCTGATGCTGAAAACGCATTAACTGAACTCCACGGTGTCTTTATTGGCGAGAAGCCAATTAAAATCAAATGGAGTGATTCATGTGATCAAAGAACAAGTATACATATCACATTTTGTCCAGCAAATGTAAGTCAAACAAATTAAGCAATCAATTATTATAAATCAAACTTTATTAATAATAATTTGTTTTTTTTTTTTTTTTGTTATTATTGAAAGGCTAAACCAGGATTACATAAACAAATCTTTAGTAAATGTAGAGAATTTGGAAAGATTAATCATTATAACATTCCAAAGCGAGACAATGGTGACTACGAAGGTTATGGTTTCATTCACTTTAAGGATTCACAGAAAGGAGAGATTGCAAGTGAGGCTGCTATTCGCTTTTTCAATGAGAATGAGATAATGGGTGTAAAGATAAACTGCTCCTTCTCAAAGAAGAAGGTTGCCACTTCCAAAAAGGCAACCAAGAACAACAGACACAAGAATAACTTATCTTCACTCAACGATAAGTCTCCACAATCGGATCTTGAACAGTCTTTTGGTAACTTACACCTATCCAGTTCCAACAACAGTATGAATTCATCTAACGGTAGTCTCAGTATCTCTTCATCAAATGGTAGTGTTGGTATTTATAATAATAATAATAATAATAATAATAACAACAACAATAACAGTCAGAATGGTAATTCTCTTCGTAACAGTCAGACAAAATCACTCAATAACAATACATCACCACCACAACAACAACAACAACAATATCAACAACAACAACAACAACCAAAGTTAAGAACATCACAACAAAATCTAACATCTGTGATAGGACAACAACCACCTATCAGACAAGTCACACCAAATCAAATGCAATCAAACAACACCAACACTACCAATAACAATTGTAATAATAATCCTTTATCACCTCCTCTTCACTCTACCAATACCAACCTATGGAGACAACAAAACTCCAATGGTAGTACCTTTAAACCATCACCTTCACCTCCACAGCAATCAAACAACTTTTTATATAACCAACTTTTGCAATCACCTACCCAGTCGTCTGGAAACAACTCTGCCCATCACATTGGTGTAGGATCTGCCAGTGGACTCATTCCATCGCCAGCGACAGTAGGCGCGCAATCCAACGGCAATTTTATATTCCAGTCCCCTGCCTCGTCTGCATCGTCAAATTCATCACCAACTTCACCAAGAGAACAACAACCATGGTCATCCCCATCCCTATTCCATATGTCAACAAACAACAACTCTATAAACACCAATGGAATCGACTATTCACACTTAAATACATCACCATCACCCAACCACCATGTATTTTCTAACAATTCCAACTCTATTAAGCGATTCCAATCACCTGTTGGCTCGAATTGGAACCACGGATCACCATCAACACCCAATTTGAATTTGGATGAGGACAACAACAACGCCCCACAATACGATTCAAATTGGTATCATCACAACAACCACGGAAACGGCAATACCAATGGCAATTCATCAAGGTCACTTGCAAACTCACAAGAGTCAAACAAGTCTCAATTCAATGACTCATTTGAACAATATCAATATATACAACAATTAAAGAGACAATATCAACAATTCCAACCAAACAACAACAACAACAACAACACCAACAACAACACCAATAACAACAACCACAATAACAGCAATGGTCACAACCAAAATAACAGCAATTCACTATTGTCCAATATGGATCAACCCTATAGTGAATGGCAAGATATTCAACAAATCATCTTAAACACAAGACAGCATCAACCTGTTTATTTTACACAGCAAGCACATCAACTCAACCACAACCAACACTCAAGTCATAATAATCATAATCATAATCATCATCAACAACAACATCAACAACCCAAATATCAAACTGCACTAAGCCGCAGCAGTCCTTTTGAGTATTCTTCTACCGGTGATGCACACATCAATGGTCATCAAAACCTTTCGTTGTCAACTCCAAACAAGATAATGCAAAGATCAACAAATGGCATTGATCACCATCATGATCAACCCATTCAATCTATCGGAATCCCTTCACAAACTCAATTACGTTCAAACTTCAACTCTGCTTACAATCAAAATGCATTGTCATTAAACAATAATACCCATTTTTAAATCAAAATAAGGTATACCTCTTCCAAAATTAAAAAAATATATATATATACACACTACACCTACCTTATATAAATAAATGTATCCACACATATCTTTGTAATATATCCAATACAAAAAAAAAAAAAAAAAATCTTCACAAATAGATATATTATAAATTATTAAATTTTATATTTTTTTTTTTAATTGAATAAAGATTACAATTAGATTGATAATTAATTCAAATTTAACTATATTGTTTTTCTCGCCTCTTTTTGTCTTTGCAAACTTTTGATACTGTTTCTAGAAACTTGTGGTAACATAATAAATTGTGAGTATTCATCACTTCTATTACAGATTTTATTTGAAGCTAAAAAGGAACTCTGATTAATGTAACTCCCTCAAATTTTGACTTTGGGGTGAATAAGTATATACAACATTAAGAGTTTGTGATTGAACTATGATTATAATAATCTTTGGATTTATAAAGTATAAATAATTCCAAAAATAAATAAACTAAAATAAACTATTTCGCAATATTGATATTTTCTATATTCACCCCAAATTGAAAATGAGGTCCTATGTCGTGTGTTGTTTGTTTATCCACTCTGGTTGTTCTATCTTTTGAATGCATTTGCTGTCGTATTCTTACAATGTATAATTATATCATTTCAATAATCAAATAATGATTAAATTGAAATGTTCGTAGACTTGATGATGAAAATAAATAATTTTGTCTTTAAACAGCTTGAATTTCAACAATCGGTTTTGAAAAAAAATTTGAATTTTAGAAAAAAAAAAAACAACAAAAAACAGTAACTTTTTGTTTCTTTGTAATCATCTTTTAATTTTAATTTCATAACCAGTCTTTAAAAGTAAAGTTCATCAAGGTTATAAAATATAAATAACCTTGCCTTTTTTCAATTTATCTTGGGAATCATTCATTGCTGTTAAACTGATCACATATTAGATCTAATCTACTGCTATTTTTACATTCCCAAATCAAAAAAAACATCTACAAAAAAAAAAATACAACTTTTACTGTTAGATTCAATTTCGATTCAATAGATATATTATATACAATCCTATCTATCTTTTCTTTCATATATATTTATTTAACATTTACACTACTATCTAGATTATAAAAACAGAATAAAAAATGGTATGAATATATATTCTAATAATACAAAATGTAATAATTACATTTGTCTTTCTTTACTAACTAACTCATCATTTTAATCATTATAATCATTATATATATATATATATAGAGTATGCCAAAGAGTAGTAAAATGCTCCAATTCATTAATTGGAGAATTAGAGTTACTATTCAAGATGGTAGAGTGATTGTCGGTAGATTTCTAGCTTTCGATAAACATATGAATGTTGTGATTTGCGATGCAGAGGAATTCAGACGTATCAAGCAAAAGGGAAAGGAAGATCGTGAGGAGAAGCGTACTCTTGGTATGGTTTTGATTAGAGGTGAAACCGTTGTTTCGTTGTCTGCAGAGTCACCACCTCCCGAAGAGGTCAAAGCCAAGGTTGCACCACAGGTGCCAGGCGGTCCCGGTATAGGTCGTGCAGTCGGTCGTGGAATGATGATGACAAGCGGTGGTGGTGCACCACCAGGCGCTAACAATCCAGTCGGTCTGACTGGACCGGTGCGTGGAGTTGGCTCTGCTGCACCCGGTTCCATGATGCCACAGGGTGGTCCGGTCGGTCGTGGCTTCCCACCCGGAATGATGCCACCTCCACCTGGCGGTCCAATGGGTCGTGGATTCCCACCCGGTATGATGCCACCACCTCCACCAGGTGGTCCAATGGGTCGTGGATTCCCACCCGGAATGATGCCACCACCACCCGGCGGTGTGTTCCCACCCGGAATGATGCCACCACCTCCACCAGGTGCAATGGGTCGTGGATTCCCACCCGGAGTACCACCACCAGGAATCATACCAGGAATGGGACGTGGATTCCCACCCGGAGTACCACCACCATTCCCACCACATCAACAAGAATAAAATAAACTAAAAAAATAAAAAGAATAAAAAAAAATAGTAAATATATAAAACCAACTAAACCAAACTAAACTAAAAAGAAAAATAACAAAAAAATAGTAGGTTGTAGTAATCAATCAAAATGGTTTGGTAAGTTAATCAACTTTTCGAGAATCATAAATTCTAAATAGATTGATCGAGATTTAACAAACAAAAATACATTACAATACAACAATATAACCAACATACATAAATAATATTATATTTAAATTGAATTTGTTTTATAAAATGTTTTTTATCAAACAAATAGAATAAATAAAATCAGATATGGAGATATATTTGATATGAGATCTTTCTTCAAAAAAAAACAAAACAACTACCAAACAAATACAGAAAATTGTTGTTTGTTTGAAGAGCACAATTGTGTTATTCAAAAAAAAATTGGATGGGGTGATGGGTGGTTTATCAAAAAAAATATTCATATAAAAATTGTTTGAAGTTTGAATAAAAAATAGCTTATTTAGGTAAAAAAAATTTTCAATTTAAAAATTTGCTTGGAGATTTAAATATTATTAATATTATAATTAATTGCCACCTTATAATTTTTTTTCAACATCATTACATCGTACACATAATTCATTTAATGTTTACTTTCCTATATGTTTGTATTGAACAAATAATATATAGTAGACATCATCATCAACAACAACAACAACATTCAATAAAATAAATAGTGACTAAAACTAAAAGTAAAAAGTTAACTCTTTAATTACTTTAAACATACTTATATATTTATTTATTACTAGATAAAAGTTATATAATGATTTCTGTATATATTGTTTAGTTATTTGGTTTTTTTTAATAATATTATTTGTTTATTGTTTGCAAGCATATATAAATATTTATAGTTTGGGATATAGAGATAGAAAGATAGAAGAGAAGAGTGTGGTTCATTTGTAATCAATGATGTCGGGTGAAAAACTTGAAAGATTCAGTGTGGAGCAAATGAGAATAAGCGATAGAGAGGAGGAGGAAAGAGTTATAAATCAACATCCTCAAAATGATTCTGGAAGCGATGGCGCCGATAGCGATGGAGAGGTGGGAGGCGGTGGCAGTAGCAGTGGTGGTAGCGATACGAACAGTTGCATAACGAATGCAAAGCGATTGAAATATCTACCAGAGTCCATGAGTAAACTACACTTCAAATCACCACTTGACTATATTCAGGTGTTTCTCGTCACCTCGAAATGGACGAATCTTCTCAACTCGATATCGGTGCGAGAATTCCTGCTGTTTCGAAAATCAAAAGAATTTCATCTTCAGAGAAATACATCGGCTCGATCACCAATGCCAGCTGATCTTATCTTGGTAAATACAGATACAACTATATCCGATTGTTTAAATGTAAGAATATCAATAATTCAACCTTTAAAAATCGTCTTTTCAAATGTTAATTCATTTACTTTACTTTTTCAGATATTTAGAAATAATTCAATCTTATCTGCCCCAGTTATCGAAAGAAGTACATCACCTATTTCGTCACCAATACCAACGATCGATCTTGAACATACAGTTACCAATGTTAACAAAGGAAATAGCTTTCAGTCGGACGAAGATACATTCAAAATAAAAGGTGTTGTCGATCTATTAGATATATTAGCATTGTTATTCTCTATATCAAGAAGACATAAGCAATCATATTCCTACTCTCTGTCTCATGGTAGTCCTCATACATATCAACAATCCATCAAACAAGCTCTAAGTAAATATTAATATAAAAAAACAACCAACCAACTATCAAAAAAAAAAAAAAGTTTTACTTTTTATTAATCTCCATTTAGATCCATTACAATCAACAATAGATAAAATTCCAGAAGATTACTCTCTATTAAGAGCAACAGAGTTATTATTAAAACCAACGACACCCTTTAAATCCCATAGATTACCTGTATTAAATTCAAAAAGTAAGTATTTTTCAACATCATGATAAAGTAGTTCTTGAAGTTTGAAACTAACTTATCAATATAATAGATGAAATAGTGGGATTGTTTTCATTAACAGATATAATGTATATATCGCAAAGAAATATTCATTTATTCAATGGTAACTCTACAAAGAAAACAAAAGAACTTAAATTGCTACATCCAGTAATTACATTAAATTCTGATGCAAAATCATCAGAGGCTTTCTCAATTCTACTTGCCAATAGAATCACAGGTATTGCCATTGTTGATAAAGACAATGGAAGATTACTAACCTCTGTAGATTCAAGAGATTTAAGAGTATGATATCAATTCTTTATATATATATATTTATTTACTAACCAATCTATTTCTATAAAGAATGTACCTATAGATAAAATAAATTTCAGTAATAAGTCAATTTTCGATTTCTTATTAGAGAAATATAATGTATGTTATTTAAAATGTTATATGTGAACTAACAGAATAATAATGATTAACAAACAAAAAAACTTTTTTTTTTTTTCCAGGGAGAAATTAAAACACCTGCTGTTATTAAGGAAAATGAAACTTTGGTAGACGTTTTAAATTTAATGTGTGATAACAATTCACAAAGAGTATATATGGTAGATGGATATTATAGACCAATAACAGTTACAACAATTTCAGATATTGTTGCTGCACTCTTAAATTGTTAAATAATTAACAATTACTATTAAACATTTTCAATATGTATATATATAAAAACAAAACAAACTTCCTTTTCTTTAAATAAAAGTATAGATGGGAATAATCAAAAAAAAAAAATGAACTGGTGTTTTTCAAACAAAACTATTTCTTATCTGATTTATTATCTTTTTTTCCAGTGTTTTGTTGTTTCTTTTCTTTGTGATCATCTTTCTGATTGGAAGCAGCCGCTGCTTGCTTCTTCTCTTCTCTGGCCGCAGCCTCTTCGTTTGACTTTTCCTTTGCCAGCTCTTTCTTCATTTGTTTCTCTTTCTTCTTGGCGGCGAGCAGGTTTGGTGCATGTAGTCTGACGTCTGCCAACATGTTGGCAGAGACTTCTTCGTCCTTGATGTTCTTGATCAACTCTTTTTCGCGGTTGGTGAGATTTGGATTCTGAAGAAGTACTTGTACTGCTTGTTTGGCAGCCTTTCCTCTCTTCTGGTGACCTGGTGTCAGCTTGACCTTGTATTTGTAGTTGGTAAAGATAGAGTATGGGCCGACGACAGGGATGGCAAAGTGAAGGATATCGTGCTCCAAAGGTTGTCCTGTGAGAGTATCAATGTTGGAGATATTATCGGATTCCAAAGCGGGTGCCAAGTTTTCCTCTTCCAAAAGTTGTTTGATCTCTTCTTGTTCCCTGAGCTTCTGTTCTCTCTTTTCTTTTCTCTTTAATCTTTCTTTCTTGACTTCTTCGTTGGTCTCACCTTCGACATCGTCTTCACTATCACTTGAAATATCTTCCTCTACAAAGTTGTCTTCAATCTTGACTTGTTCTTCCAACTTTTCTGCTACTGCCTCTACTTCCTTTGATTCCTGTGTTACATTCTTTGGCGTAGTTGTGGTTGTAGTAGTGGTTGATGGTTTATCTGCTGTTGATTTCTTTTCTGTTGTTGCTCCTCCTTTGTTGTTGGACGATCCACTCTTTGGATCTGGTTTTCCACCCTTACCACCCTTTCCACCTTTAACATCCTTATCCTTTTTCTTGTCTTTCTTCTTATCCTTCTTGGCACCCATTGATCCAAGCAACTCTAATCTCTCCTTTCTCTCTTCTTCATCTTGATCACCATATTTCTCCTTGATCTTCTTCAACTTGTTCTTCTGACCAAGTGTAAGATGCTTGGTTGGCTCTTGCTTTGGTTTCTTTTCTTTGGGTTGCGCTGGTTCTTGTGGTGCAGCAGGTTCTTCAGTGATTCCTTTTTCCAATCTTTCTTTTTCTTTCTTGAGTTGTTTACGCTGATGAGCAGACATTGCTGGTTTTGTTTTCTGAGATTTCGAATCTCCTTCTCCCTCGCCTTCATTGGTAGCTGTTTCTTCTTCATCGTCGTCCTCTGGCTCATGGAAACTGCTAACCAATTTAATACGATACTTATTGCTAGCAGTACTGTCGGTCGACTCTCCAAGTACATTTCCAGTGGCAGTGGTGGTAGTGGTTGTAGTTGTGAGCTGCTCCGATACATCCATACCATCCTTCTCCATGAAGGCCTCCTCTTCTTGTTCCTTCTTCAACTTGGATCTCTCGAATTTTCTCAGTTTCTTTTCAGCTGGTACTTCTTCCTCCATTGGCGCACCTTCATCCTCGAGCTCCAACGCAGCGTTGGAAGGAGCACGCTCACCAATGTGATTGGCAATGCAACTCTCGTCGAGTTTGAACATGAATCCAAATCCCATGACCAGCTGTGAGTGTGGAAGGTAGTTCTTCTTACCACGAATCATGAATGAACCGGTCGTCAAGAACTCACCGGATGGCGCGGTCTTACTGACTTGATTGGCATAGACCCAGTAGGCACTGGTAACTACTTTGGCACTCCAGGCATTACTGTAACACATTGTCATGGTACCAGCTTGGATCAGTGTATTTGGTGGAATGGCGCCACCACCATGATTCTTGATGACACAGGATGTCGAACCAAAAATATCGGCATGCACATAGATATCGTCTTTCTCCAAATACTTTTTAAAGAGCATTTCATTCTGTTGAGCATCTTTACCACTGATCACCAAGTAGTTATCGGAACTGAGGAACCAATGGAACTTTTCAAACCAGAATACCTTACGCATCTGAATCATAGCGGACTTGGCTTTTACCTCGCTCAGCTGCTGTCTTGTCTTCTTCTCTGCCGCTTTCATAGCAAACTCTGCCTGCTGGATAGTCTTGTTTGCCTTCTCATTGGCGTGTTTCTTACTATCGTAATACTCTCTTGCATTGGCATATGCAGTCAGCGCAATATTTACATCGACCAGAGTCGGTTTCTTTTTATCCTTCTTTTGTTGTTTCTTCTCCTCCTCCTCATCGTCGTCTTCATCCTCATCGTAATCGTCATCGTAGTTATCGTTCAACGCCAATTGAATTTGATTCGACTCCAACTTTAGCTTGTGAATGATATTGGCGACTGAGTAGGGATTCTTCTTTTTCTCTTCTTTCAGCAGCTGCGAAAGTGCAGTCCAGTCCATCGAGGCATTGACACCCGACTTGATAATAGTGATACACTGGTCGACCTCCTGCAGATTCGCTTCGATCAACTGTGCCTTTCTGACATTGTCTGCCTCGGCAGCAAACAACGAGTCGATACGACGCTGCTGATCTTCACGAACCTTGTCCAACTTCTTCAGGACGGTCTGCTCCTGCGCGATCCGCTGTTGTTCGACACGCTGCGCTTCGATCTCCGAGAAGAATTGATCTACAGCCTGATCGAAACTATCGTACTCCTGGTTCGGCTTCGAGTGATACTGCTTGTAGAGAAACGGGACAAACTCCTCGTAGATGACAGTGGTGTCGGTCGGTGTCTTTGGCGGACGCAACACAATGTATCCACGCGACTGCATCGTCACATTGAAAATCTTCTGGCCTTCGACAAACGCTTGAATCAGCTTCTCGTTGTTGGCACGATCGTAACTCTCCAACTTTTGATTCGGTGACAAACCGGCATCCAAAAGACAATGCTCAATGAGTTCCGGACCGAAATCCAACGCCTTATTGAAAATCTGTTTGAGATTATCTTTCTTCTCTGATTTCTCCAGTAGTTCATTAATCAACTCTGGTGTAAAAGTAGTTGGTTTCTTTGCTTTCTCAACGGGATATACATCTCCCACCGCAATATTATCGTTCTCTGTGAATTGATGTGTACGTAGAATTGCAATCACCTTGTAATCTCCATCTGTCAATATAATATTACCCTATTATCATTAGCAATTGTTAATATCAATGATAATCATAATAATAATAGTAATAGTAATAATGGATGATAACACATACAATTGAGAATAACTCTATAATAAGATGTTGAGTAGCTACACCCGATCCAAATGTGAAATCAATGATTCTATCTACTCCAAGTTGTTTTACACTCTCTAATCTTTTTGTTTTCAAATATTTTCTCAACTTGAATGATGATAATAATAATAACAATAACAAAAATTAGTAAATCTGATTGATAACTATGTTTTTTATGTAAAATTACTTACGGTGATTGAGAATGGTGCAGGTGTATGATCACCCTTATCTCTTGTAAAGTTTGTACTGTGAACACGAATACCAGATTCAATGATCAGCTGTTTCTTCAACTCTGGTTTCGAAAGTTTAAAGAGAAATACACGTGGACTTAGATCGTATACATTTGCCAATCTCAGACCAATGACAGTTCTCTGTAGATTACTAACTGTTGTTCTAATATCAACTGATGAAAATCTTGTCTTTGGCATTTTTCTTTCTTTTAATATATATATTACAAAAAAAAAAAAAGTTGAAATATCTAAATATTAAAGTGAAGTGTTGTTGAATTAATATTAAAAAACGAAATAAAAATAAAATAACACAACAACAACTATAAACTATGAATATTTCTATTAAATATTTATATTTAAATGTGTGTGTGCTGTGTTGTGCTGTTTTATTAATTTAAAAAAATTGTTAGAAAATTTTGTGAAAAAAAACAAGAAAATCCTCTCCTCAAAATCAAAAAAATTAATTATTCAAGAAATTATTGTTAAATTGATCAATGATGATGATGAGCTGATTCCTTCACCACTAAAAACACTAAAACAAACCTCTTTTTGTTATTGTATTTGTTCCTATAAAGATATATAGTCCATATTGTTTGTTATATTATATTTTTATTTTATACTTTATATTTTAGAAATAAACAAAGAAAATGGAACCTGTATATACATTAGATAATAATAACATTAAAATATGTAATACCAATAATAATAATAATAACAATAACAATAACAATAACAACAATAGTAATAATAATGATCTTGATGATTTCGTTGTTGGTGATGACAATGACAATGACAATGAAAATGAAAATCTCATTGTTGAATCAAATGACAACAGCAGCAACAGCAGCAACAGCAACAACAATAGCAATGTGACTGACAAGAAAATTGAACAATCTGCAATTCGTGAGAGTTTTGATGATGAGCCTGACTATGATGATGAAGATGAAATGGATTACTACGATGACGATGAAGAGTTCTTAAATGGTCCTTCCATTGTTAAATCCTCTCCAGTTCCACTAGGTCAATCCAACCCATATATAGCATCATTATTATCATTAGAAAATAATAATAATAATAATAATAATAATAACAATAATAATAATAATAATAACAATAATAACAATAATAACAATAACAACAACAATAATAACAATAGTAATAACCTTAAATCATTTGATGGCCTTAGTCTCAAAGGAACCGCTGTGAAAAAACAACTTGGAAAACCTTTGGGTAATGCTAGTGAAAAAGAAGAGGAATCTGAAGTTAGAGTTAATTTCACTTCTAAATTGGAAACAGGTAAAATTAATTATTGTTTATTTTTTGAAGATTATATTTATATTGATATTAATATTGATTTAAATTGATATAAATTGATATAGTTGATTTTGGATATGAATTATCATCAATTCAATTTTTGGTTGCACAGGGTATTGAAACCATTGGTGCGTTGGCAACTATGACCGATCTCTCCATTGTATTGGAGGGTATTATCGATGAGGATCCATCGTTGGAACTCATTCAATCGCTTGCCAGAGAACTCCTTTTGAATGCAAATCCAACAGAATTCTATTCGAATCATTCGATTTCTATCGACTCTATCAATACTCATTCCTCATTAGCCAGTAAGTTTTTCTGAATAATAATAATTATTATTATTATTATTTTTCAACATCAATTAAATTAATTATTAATCCATTTTATACTATTATCATTATTATTATTAGTTTTACAAGGATTTGGTGATGATGATATTCAATATATGCAATCAATTGGTGTATTGACATTAGGGCAATTAATTCAAGCAAGTAAAACAATGTTTGAGATTAAAGATGTAAAGTATACAAAATATATAATTTTAATAACAATTTCCTTATACTAATCTTTTCATTAAATATTTTTTAATAATAACTACAGTCACCAAGATTCAAGTTTTTTGCTAGTATGGCAGACAAATTGTTGAGTTTCTCAGTGAATGCAACTCAACTTATGAATGTTAAAGAGGTTTCCGAACAAAAGAAACTCTATGGATATTTCTATTGTAGTAATTTAACATTGAAACATATTAAATTGCGTGGATATATGCAATCTTATAGTATGTATAATAATTATTAAAAAGATAAGGACTCTGTTCATAAATATATATTAATATTAATATTATTATTCTATTTATTTTAGAACATATATTCGAAGATTTTATGAATACTGAGGTAGCAATTAGATTCAATCATCCATGGAGAAAGATTTTCTTCCGTTACGTACAACAAACGAGCAAAGAAATCAAGGTTATAAATCCAACGGATCTCGATGTCTATTCTTACTTGGTATATCTTTCATCGTCTGACTTCTTCAATTGCACCAGTGGTGTACAGGGTATTCATTTCTTCTGGTCACCAATTCTCCAGACTCCAACCGGTGTCAATATTATAGATCTTAAAACTCATAAACAAGAGTAAGTTACTAAATTTAAGTTTTAAAATGTATGGTTTAGTTTTTTGTATTAATATATTTTGAATATAATAATAATAATAATAATAATAATAATAATAATAATAGGTTTGAAAATCTTTTCAAAATAGATTTGACTGCCTGTATGGATAAAGGTTGGAAAATGTATAATGTTGGAACATCACTTCGTAGATTGACTGACCTGTCCGATGTAAAGAAGGAATCATTAAAGAAATCGGCGTGGACCAGCTATAGAACTGGAAATGATCCATATTTAACATTGGATCATGGTTACTTGGTTCCAGAGGGATCCAATTTATTAAAAGATTTCTATACCCTATGCAATGACTACTAAGTATTCAAATCTGAGCTAAGCTTAGCTTGATTCCAGAACGGAATCCGATGGTTTGTTTATTTATCATATTTTCTTTTTTACAAAAAAAAAAACAAAAATTGTAAACAATAAATTAAAAAACAACATGTGTTATTAAAATGAAAATGGTTACCATTTTATGTTTATCTCTTAATGATTATCTAAAATAATTCAATATTCTCAGGTTTATAATCACTTGATTTCCATTTTGAAGTGGAATAGATGAGTTATCATTTTGAGTTTAATCAAAAGTTTAACTTTAATCTCTAATAAAAGAATATCTTTTAGTATTGTAAATTTCTAAACCAATGAGATAGGTTTTGAATTCTAAATGAAGTCTTTTGTTTTTTAAACAATTTAATGAATTGTTATAAATTAAAACAAATAAAACATAAAAAAACAGATCAATTTAAATTACAATAGTTTCCTTATTAGTACCAATATTTGAAGAAAAAGGAATGGAAGAAATCACGTGTCGGATTGGAGTGGTTCTTAGTTGTCAGAAATAATGTCATTATTTTTTTGATATTGAAAATCAACAATATTATTATCAAATATTTAATATTATATGATATAGATTACAGTAAATATATTTAATTTTTATTTTAAAATTTGATCGAATGACTCTATTCGATATAGATTTGAAACACATTCAATTTCAAATTAGTTGGTCCACTCTGTCAAACCTTCTCTCTTGTAGACTTCAATGAATGATGGCATCGATCTCATTCTGTGTACGTATTTGTTGATGTTTGGCCATTGAGTGGCTGGCTTTGGCATGTTTCTTGACCAACGCATCAACATGGTGCCAACGAAATCGACCGATCTCAACTGGTTTCCGAGCAGATGGGTACGGCCGTCGGCAAGCAACGCTTCGATACGATCGTAGACCGCTTCGATACGTGGTCTAACCAGGTCCTTCAAGAAGGTCTCCTTCTCCTTGTTACCACCGCTCTCGACGGGGGCGTAGAACCATTCACGGAATGCCGGTAGCAATGAATTGGCAAAGTAGATCAAGAGCTCTGTCCAACGAGCGTGTTCGTCAGTGCCGACCGCTGGCTTCAAACGCTCGCTGTGCTCCGACAACAACATCACCAAAGCAACACTCTCTGTGTAGACGTTACCGTCGAGTTCCAAAGCCGGTACCTTTCCTTGGGGATTTATCTTGAGATAGGCTTCTCCCTTTTGCTCATTGTTTGACAAATCGATCTTGACCGCTTCGAAATCGATACCCATCTCTATCAACATCCAATGTACACACAAACTTGCAGCACCAGAACCATAATATAATTTGATCTTCATTTTATTTGTTGGTTGTTAATTATAATAATTATTAGTAGTTAATTTAATTTCTAAGTATTTCAATTAATTTTGGATGAAATTGAATTTAAATTAAAAAAAAAATTGGTCAACTTTAAAAAAAATGATCAGAATTAATTTAAAATATTTTGAAAATTGATTAAATTTTTAATCAAAAAAGAACTGAGTTCTTTCGAACGAAGATAATATCTTTATTTAACAGAGCGAAATTTCAAAACCACTAAAATTTCAAAGTTATTATTTGAAATCGATGAATCATTTAGAAGTACTAGTCTTTCCCCACTTCCACACCATTTAACACCATACTTAGTAATATATTGATCAGGATTGAGTAACTAACTAACTAACTTAAATGGAATAATATCTTAACATTTTTAGTTTGTTTAAACAACAGATTCGAATAGATTGTATGTAGTAATGTAATTTTATTTTTTGTTTATAAATATATAATATGTAATAAATCTGTAGAGATTAGATAAATAATATTGTTTCATTAATTTTATAAATGTTAGATCAAATCTATTTAAAATAGATATTAATTAGTTGATTATATAATCAAAGAAAATATTTAGAAAGTCAAAATTTGTAAATCTATAAATAATCTTAGTAGTTTAGTTTGGTAACGTTCATCTATCACAGCACGCTCCAAAAAAATGATTTTCATTTTTTCAAAGTTCACAGTTGTCGTTGATAGTTAATAGTGGGTGGGTGTGCAGTTTTAATTTGATTTTTTTGAATTTAAAAAAAAAAAAAAAAAAAAAAAAGATAACAAAAAAAAAAAAAATACCAATATTAATTGCATAGATTGTCATTTTGACAAGTTAGTTTGTTCTCCCTTTCGCACAGCATTGTTATAACAATGAAAAGTAAGTTATATAACTAGATAATCAATAACTACAACAAATACTACAGATACGATATAATTACAAGAAAAGTAACAAAATAAAGAAAAAAAAAAAAAGAAAAAGAAAAAAAAAGATATCAAAAAAAAAAATAAAAGAAAAAAAGAAAAGAAAAAGGAAACCAACCTAAAAGTTCAAAATTAAATCATACAACAACAACAACAACAACAACAACACCAGCAGCAAGGCAACTATAATATCCATCTTTTAGATGATTTAAGATTTATAAATAAAAATAAAAATAAAATAAAAATTTCAAGAAAAAAAACAAAAAAAAACAAAAAAAAAAAAGATCATATAATTAGAGTTATAAATAGATAAAGAAAGAGGTGTTTAGTTTATACATCTATTTATTATTATTATTTTTATCTATAGTTCTTAGATTTTTTAGTTTGTTTAAATATTATTAGATTGATGAGTTTGTGTTTTTTTGTTTTTAAGATTTGTAAAATAACATTTTTATTAATTTCTCTCTTTCTTTTTTAACAACAATTAGATCAATACAGTGATGAGGAGAACGACATTGAGGGTGAATTAGATAATGTTGAAGATTCACCTTCACACAATAATAGCACCACCACTGCCACTGCCACCGGCGGTGAGAATGGAAGTGGCGGAAAGAGTAGCAGTAAGAAGAGACCAAAGAATGACAAAGACGACGACGATGAACATCCCGAAGAGTATAAAGATAGTAGTGAGGAGGAAGAGGAAGGCGAGGATGCATATCAGTACGATGACTTTGTAGTGCCTGAGGATGACGATGGCGATGACGATGCAGGTGACAACGACGATGGCGAAGATGATGACGACGACGATCAAGAGGACGAAGAAACACTGAAGCGTCGTGAAGAGCGTCGTAAACGTCGTGAAGAGCGTCACAAGCGTCGTGAAGAGAAGAAGAAACGTCAAGAACAAGGTAGACTTCACCGTCTCAAAAAGTTTAAAGCCGGTGACGACAGTGAAGATCTCAGAGAGAAATTACAACAAAGTTTATTTGGAAATGGTAACTAACTATCAATATAGCTAGCTGGCTTGACAGACATTCAATTTGCAAATTCTAATTAATGTTTGTTGTTCTATTATTATTATTATTTTATAGATGATATTCTTGATGAAGAGACAAACGAAAATGGATATGAGAGAGAGAGAGATGATGATTATATGGATAGAGATGATGATTTTGATTCGGAGGATGAAATGGATGGTTTCGTTGTGGATTCACACGACAAGCCTGTCAACCTGAAGAATAAGAACAGAAGAGGTCGTGTCAGACAATACGAAGAGGAAGACATGTTGTTGGAGGAACGTCCAAAAGATACACTGTCACTCATCAAGGAGCAATACGAACCATCTCTACTCGAAGAGAAACATTTCACCGATGCAGACGAAGAGATACGTAAAAAGAATGTACCAGAGAGATTACAAGTAAGTGATCACTTTTGATTTGCACACATCTTTACTTTTAAACGAAGCTTATTAATTATTAATAATCTACTTTGTTTTAGTTGAGAAAAGGAACACCATATGCAGGTGAAAGACAGACATACGAAGAAGCAGAGTGGATCTATGAGAGTGCATTCGATAATAAGGAAGCAAAGGATTTGCGAATGATTGAGACTATCTCGACGATATTGAAGTTCTTCCAGCGTGATATGCTGGAGGTGCCGTTTGTTTATACCTATAAGAAGGATGTGTTTGAACCAATGACACTTCAAGACTTGTGGACGATATTCGATCTCGACGAAAAGTGGAATCATATGATGACCTCAAAGAAATCGTTGGAGTCGTTCATCGCTGCCAATCCAAACTTGGAGCAGTATCAGCAGTCGTTGCGTGAATGTAAGAGTGAGGAAGGCATTGCCGATCTCTACGATCTCTTCCAGATGATCAACGGTCCAGAAGGTTTCAGAGTAAAGTCAACCACCACCACCACCACTACAACTGTGGTCGATGACGAGAATAACAATAACAACACAGCAGCCACTACAGCAATAGCATCGACACCAAAGCTGAAGCGTGCAATCAAGAGAGATTTATATACAGTTTATTCAAAGGCAGGACTGACAAAGTTCCTTCCGTACTATGGAATCAGTGCGCAAGAATTTGGTATCAATTTGATGGATAACTACATGTCGCACGTGCCCAACGACCACTTTGACGACCCGTCGTCGTGCGCCATGAAACACATCTGTGTCGAGTGTGGCAATATCGATTCTGTGCTGCGTGCTGCGCGCTATCTGATGGCGCACGACATTGGATTCGATCCAAACGTTCGTCAATCGATTCGTATGATCTACAGAAAGTATGCTTATCTCACCACGACACCGACTGCCGTCGGCCAAAAAGAGATCGACGCATTCCATCCCTATATCACTGTTAAATCGATTCGCGAGAAACCATGTCACATCTTTGACGACACACAGTATCTGTTGATTCTCAAGGCGGAGCGTGAAGGATTCGTCAAGACATCGATTGGCATTCCTGAGCACGTCCACGATAATGTCATCATCCCCGAGATGGAAGCACTCTATTTGAGCAGTGGAACCAGTTCGAATGCACAGCAATGGAATGCCGAGCGTAAGCAAATCATTCGCGATACATTGAATATGTTTTTGTACCCCGTTTTTGAAAAGGAGTTGAGGAACAAGTTGTTGACAGAGGCAAGCAATCGTGTTGCTTTCGAGTGCGCCATGAAGTTGGAGGAGAAGTTGCGTGTTGCGCCATGGCAACCGAATCAACAGAACGACGACGACGAAGAAGAGGATGAAGCCAAGACATTCAACATTATGTCTTTTTGTTGGGGTAGCGAGAAGGTGCCAACCATGTGTGCCGTCCTCAACTCTGACTCTGAGTTGCTCACACAGACCAAGATGGACTTTTTATGTGACAGAGTCGGTGACTCCACACTAAAGAACAAAAAGCAAGACGATGTCTCAAAGTTGACCAATCTCTTGACTGACTACAAGCCAAGATTGATTCTCATCAGTGCCACCGAGATGGAGAGTAAGCGTTTATTTGACGAGATCAGAGATCATGTCACACGTCTACACTCCGACGGTGTCTTGAAGTTGTCGACCGAGATCTACTTTGCTTCGCCAGAGATTGGTTTGTCACTGCAAAACTCTCAACGTTATTTCGAGGAGTTCCCAGAGTTTCCATCGGTATTGAAGCACGCTGTTGCTGTCGCACGTTGTGCCCTCGATCCACTCTCTGAATACTCGAATCTCTGCACCGATAACAAGGAGGTGCTCTACCTCAAATTGCATCCACTCCAAGAAATGATTGGAAAGGACTACCTCTTGAAACTCCTCTATCGTTGTTTCATCAATGTCGTTAACGCTGTCGGTGTCGACATCAACAAGTACGTCAAGAACAAATTTGCTGCGTCGCCACTCCAGTTTGTTTCGGGTCTCGGTTCGAGAAAGGCACAGGCGCTACTCAATGCCGTCTTTAGAAAGGGTGGTTATGTATCGTCGCGTCAATCGATAGAGAAGATTCTCACAAGTCAGGATGTTGTATATAGAAATTGTATAGGATTCATTCAGATCCGTGAGAAATACTTTGACAATCAGAACATCAACCCGCTCGACGACACTCGTATCCATCCGGATGACTATCTCTCTGCCTACAAGATCGCCGCCGATGCACTCGACCGAACCGTTGACCAAGATTCACTCAACGAAGATGTGATGAACGACTGTGTTTTCGAGGTGATGAACGATCCCAAAAAGCTAGAGTCTATCGATCTCGATGCATTTGCCGAGCTCCTAGAGATCCGTCAGAACACACAAAAGAAAAAGTTGCTCTATGCCATCAAGAATGAGTTGACATCGCCATTTGCTGACATTAGAAACTACTTCCAACCACCCAGTCCCTCACAGATCTTCAGTTGGTTGACCGGTGAGACCGACCAAACACTGAGAATCGGTACACTCGTCTCTGTCACCACCTACAAGAATCTCGACGGAGTCAAGTGTCGTCTGGAGAACGGATTGGAGGGAACCATCCCTACCGAATGCATCAGTGAGACCAACGATGTAAAATCATTGCCCAGAGGCCAGACATTGAATTGCCGTATTCTCTCGATTGAGAAAGAGCGATTCCATGTCACCTTGAGTTGCAAGCCCTCGGATCTTGCCGCCGAGAAATGGGAGGATATTATCTACAATGAATTGAAATACAACGGAGAGAATACCTATTTGATACTTGGTGAGGCTCCAAAGGCACCGATTGCAGCCAACACCAAGAAGCGACAGTCGGTTCCACAAAAGATAAAGAAACAAAAGAGAACCGTTGTTCATCCACTGTGGCACTCATTCACCTGGTCGGAAGCAGAGAATCATCTCAAGGACAGACCTGTAGGTGAAGCACTGCTGCGTCCAAGCAGCAGAGGATTCGACCACATCACTGTGACATTCAAATTCTCTGACAATGTAATCATACACCACGACATCAAAGAAAAAGACAAGCCAAATCCAGTGAGTTTGGGTCTGTCATTCTATATTGGCGAGGCCAAGTACGACAGTCTCGACGAAATTCTTGGAAGACATGTAGAATATATAATCAACAATGTTAATAATCTCAAGGAACACAAGTATTATCGAAGTGGAACCAAGTCGGAAGTCGAGGAGAAACTCAGAAAAGATAAACAGAGATTCCCCAAGTCGATTCCCTATGCTTTTGCAATCTGCGAAGAGAAACCAGGATACGTTTATCTCTACCACGTTCCCAATCAAAACCCGAGATACGAGTACGTTTTAGTGAAAGAAGATGGCTATGAGATTAGAGGAAAAACATTTGGAACGGTCGATGAGTTGATACACTACTTTAAGAAGAACTACCAACAGATATTAAAGACACCACTCAGCGGTAATAGCAGCAGTAGCAGCAGCAGTAGCAGCAGTGGAACCAACAATAGCAATCAAAGATTGCCAACCAATAGCAGCAATCAATCATCATCATCATCATCGGCATCATCAGCTTCACAACAGCAACAACAATCTCAACATCAACAACAACAATCATATTCACAACCGAAACCACAACAACCAGTGTACCAGCCACCTGTTCAACCAGCATATTCTTCACAACCACCACAACAAGTTTACTCACAACAACCATTCCAGCAACAACAACAACAGAGACCACCACAACAATATCAACCACAAGCACCACAACAATATCAACAACCATATCAAGCACAACAACAACAATACCAACAACCTCTAAATCAACAGCAACAACAACCACCACAAAACTGGAGAGCACCACCCCAACAGGGAATGTATCAACAACCACCTCCCAGCCAATACGACAGAAGACGACAAGACCAATATCAAGAAACAAGACCTCCACCTCCACAATACAATTATGGTCCATCTGGCTATGACAATAGAGACTATAGACAACCACCTCCTCAACCATACCAACAACCACCTCCACAGCAAGGTTATCCACAACAACAACAGCCACCACCCTATCAGCAATATGGTAGACCAAATCAGCAATGGGATGATCACCAAAGTCAGTGGGATTAATTTAAACAATCCATTCCAAAATCCGGTAAAATTAATATGAAATAATAAATATAATCAATTATCTGAAAAAAAGCTCCATACATTTCCTAGAATTGCAATTACTTTTAAAAATTTTCATTTATTCCTTTGTTTATTTTGAATTATTATTATTGAGTTTCAAACATATAGGTTCCATCTTAAAATGGAATTGGTATCGAACTATTTGTGTCAATTGATTGTGTTTCAAGATCAAATGAAATGCTGGTTCAAAATTTTTTGGTAAATAATCAGCTTTCACCAGAGGACAAAAAAAAAAAAAAGTTGTAATCAAATCCAAATAACACTGATTTGTGTGATATTTAAGAAATATTATAAATATTTATAGTAATTTTATTAATTTAAATTGCTTCGGTAGCTGACATTGTGGTATTTGGTGCTGCCATATCGTTGGTAGTTTGATCTAATTCATCTGTAATAGTTGAAGTTGTCGATGTTTTGCTTAGAGATGTTGATTTTATATTTGTATCTACATCATCCATAATTATATCTTTGCTATTGACTATCTCGGTTGCTTTATCTATTTGATTGACAATGAAAGAATCTTTGGTATCATTGCCTATACTGTTGTTGTTGTTATTAATGCTATTACTGATGCTGTTACCATTGATATGATTACTTGTAAATGTGGTTGTTGAAGTTGATGATAAATCGTTATTATATATAATTGTTTGTGATTGTGATAGTTGTTGTTGTTGGTTTGACTGTACAGTTGATGATGTTGAGTTTATCTCTGGTATATTTGGTTCTGATTTTACTCTTTTGAGTCTAAGTAAAAGTGGTTTATGTAGTGTTTGTTTTTCTGTTTGTTTATGTTGTTTAGGTTGCTGTTTAGGTTCTTCCTCGTCTCCCATGAGCACACTTGCTTTCCAAATGAATGAATTGTCATTCCACCAGGCATTGACATTGTCAACGATCATATCACCATCTGACTCATCATCGACAACTGTTGACTCCTGCTCTCGTTGTTGTTGCTGCTGCTCTTGCTCTTCCTCAATATGTCTCTTTCTACGACCAGTTTGTCTCTTTGGTGTTGTTCCACTTCCACTGCTACCTGCACTGTGTGTTAGATTCGGAGTAGATACCGATCTGTTGTTTGCAAGTTTTCTACGACTTCCAACATGATTTTCATGACTCTCTTCACTCTGATGTTGTTGTTGCTGTTGTCTAGTAAATGAACGAGTTCTCATTGGCTTATTTGTAGGTGTTGTTGTTGTGGTTGTGGTTGTAGTTGTGGAAGTTGACTTGTTATCTGCTGATTTTCCTTTGGAAATATCACCTGTTGATTTGATCCTGGATATCTTTCTTCGACGAAGATGCTGCTTCTCTTGCTCGTCGTCAGTTCCGTCACCATCGGCCACCTCTACTTCCTCACGATGTCGATGTTGATGATGGTGGTGATGTTTCTTCTTACGTTTGATCTCACCATGCCATGTTGGTCCCAACAGTTTAATATACTTCTTTGAGAAGACATAGCTTGGCAAGAGCTCCTCAACCGTGCAATTGAATTCCGGCGACACTTTCTTACGTCTCGACACCGGAGTAGATTGAATTAGCTGGAAGAATCTATATCTCTCGCCAACCTCACAAACTGCATGTCTCTTTGCAATTGCTTCATCGTCAGTGTCATCTTCATCGATAGAGTCAGATTCATCATCTTCACCACCATCTTCTTTCTTACTATCGCTATTGCTGTTGATAGTTGTTGATTCATTTGATTCATCAATTTGTGTAAATTTCAATTTCGGTTCTTTAGATTTGAGAGCGGCAGTATCGATATGTTTCAATTCCGGTATTTCCATACCTGCATCGATATGAACATTGATATTTTCATTATCATCACCTTCATTGTGTGGTTGTTGTTGCTGTTGCTGTTCAGGTATGGTTGGTGTTGTTGACGTTGGCTTGTCAATGATATGGTCATCCTTTTCATTGTCATTCTCTGCGATTGGTTGAAGACTGTATTCGGATGGTGTTTCCAAGCTTGACAGTGATGATCTATCGGCTAGGAACAGAGGTGATGGCATTGAGAGATTCTGTTGCTTGTTATCGAGTACGGTTGAGGAAGCAACTTCTCTCCACTCTGGTGTGATAATCTCCTTGTACTGAACGACAGGTATATGAAAGTTGGAACCAACGTTCAAGACGACATCGTACGAGTTTGAACCACCACCATTTCTAACTCTTCTTCCTCTTCCTCTTCCACGATTGTAGAATCCACTGTCAGAATCAGAAGACGAAGATTCCGAAGTAGACAACTCATCATCGAAACTAGATTCATCGTCATCATCGTCATCGTCGTAGTCATCATCTTGATTATCTTCTATCTCATCGTCATCATTCAAAGCTGCTTGCATTACTACTTCCTCCTCTTCATCCTTCTTTCTTTTGTTGGAAGTTGTCTTTTTCTCTTTAGTTTGTTGCTTTTTACCTATTTCCTTCTCCTTTTCTTTTTCTTTATCCTTTTCCTTTTCTTTATCTTTATCTTTTCCTTTTGTTTTTTGTTGTTTACTATCTAAATTTGATGATGATCTTGATCTTCTTTTGTTTCCTGTTGTTGATGTTACTTGTTGTTGTTGTTGTACTATTGATGAAGTCTCTGCTGACTCTGTTGTTGATAAAGATGACGATGCTGATGACATGGAAGTGGCGTTGGTAGTAGTTGGTCTTCTACCTCTCTTTCTTCTTCCCTTTTCATTGTTGGCAATTGACTGCTCTGAATCTTTAGTCTGTTGTATCAGTGATTCGCTCAAAGATATCTTTGGCGGTTTTGGCTGTGGAATCGTTACAATATCAATCTCACCATCACTCTCACTCTCAAACAGGTGGAATCGCTCATCATGCTCCTGATCGAATCTCTTTACTCTTGGTCTCTTTGGTCTTCTCTTACTATATTCATCTTGATTCGATTCAATTATTGTTTGTTCTAAAACATATAATTAAAATGGAATAATTAGTGATCATTTTTCATATTTTTCTAGAGACTGTGTTGTGTATTACCACTTACTTAACTGTGATTCAAATTTATAATATTGTTTGTCCAATGTGTATAATGGATGAGTTTCAGTTTCCTTTCGGATCTGACGTTTTCTGAGGATGGGAGGTTGTCTCTTGATCATTCTTCTCAGTTTCTTGGGTAGCACCATTCCGTCGGTTCTCAACGATCCTTGCCTATCAATTTCTTCTTCCTGACCTGTTTCATCGTTGAACACCTTCATCGTACCTTCTATTTCAACTCTTTCTACTTTCTAAATATATTTTTGATTATTGTTGTTATTTACGATAACTATGATTAGTACCAATCATTCGATTTGTCGAAAATAGATAAAGATTGATCAATATCAACTTACTTGTTTTGATTTTCTTAATTTTTGATATGATTGATCACAGAGATAACCTTGATACTGTAGATCTCTGATTTGAAGTTCTAGCCAACGACATCGCCAAGATAGATCGTTGTAGTCTCTCCTCCAAAAGCTGAGTGATTGCATATCACCAGAACTGCTGCTGCTGCTGCTGCTCAATAACGACTCGGCACCGATATTGAATACTGACTCCACCTCTGACTCTGTATCAGTATCTTGATCTTGAATTCCACTGATACATTTTTGAAACAATATTATTTCATCTTTATCATTATTGTTGTTGTTATTTTTGCTATTGTTTGTTGTTGTTGTAGTTGTAGTCGTTGTAATATTATCATTTTTATCTTCCACTTTATCTTCTACTTCTTTTTTAAGTTTATCGTTAATGACAGAGGTGGAGTTTGTGGGAGCAGTATTTACAGTATTAATGTTTGTTGTGGTCGTCAGCTTCTTCTCCTTGTTGCTATTGGAAGTCACTTGGTTCATTCAAACAAATTTGGTTTGTTATTATTTCTCCAGACTAACTAAACTAACTAAACTATACTACTATCTTATCTATCTATCTAACTATCTATTTTCCTTTTATCTATCTTATCTATATCAATATATAATAATAAACAACTACATTCATATAAATAAATCTATATACTAATAATACTAATATAAATATATATTATAATTTTGAAATGAACTAACTATAAACTTAGCTTAGTTTTGCTTTGTTTGCCAAACGTATTTGATTTTTTTATTATTATAATAATAATATTTATTTTGTTTTTATGAGGTGTTAATGTTGTATTTTATAATAAATAATGAAAAAAAAACAACTAAAAATAATGTTAAAAAAGATAGACCAAAACAAGACGATCGTCAAATTACACAAATACACCGAATTTAAGCCAAAACTTTAAAAAAAAAAAAAGCAAAAAACTAGTTTCTTCTTAAATTAATTTTTATTGAAGTGCAATAAAATATATATACAATAAAATTTTTAAACAAGTGTAGAAAATTATTATTACTCAATTTTTATTCACTATATAAATAGAATTATCTTTTGTTTTTTTTTTTTTTTTTTTTTTGTTTAGATGAATGAAAAATAAATAAAATAAAAATAAATTAATTTAATGAAGTTGTGGGGTTCCAATCCATCAATGAACCTGAAAAATATCAAAACAAACAAAAAAAAAAAAAAAAAAAAAAAAAAGATGTGTCATTTTTTTTAATGTGGGTATTAATAATTTCAACCTAATCAAGATTGATGAAAATTTATAAATGACATAAAAGAAATATGTTATTTATTATTATTCATTGATTGAATTTTAATTTTTGAGAAATAAAATTTTTTACAAAAAAAGAAATAAAAAAAATAAATTATTGTTGTTGGTTGTTCACCATTTCCCGATTCATTTTCATTTGATTTCATTTTGATCAATCATCATCATCATCATCACAATTATCTAAATATTATACTACATTATGAGTACAAAGGAATCAGATGAAAACAATGATGTTTCGCTAGTTGATGGAAGTACTAAAGAGGTGAAACCAACAACAACAACATCAACAACAACGACGACATCAACATCAACAACAACAACAACATCAACCATTACTGCAAAACCACAAGTTAATAATAGCAATAGTACTAGTAGTAATGACGATGATGGTAGTAACTCTGTATTCCTATATAATGGTGTTTGGGCATATAATTCAACCAAAGACAATCAATTATATCTATTCGATCAAACAAAGAATGAATGGATTAAAAATGTATGTATAATTGATGATGATCATTATCATCAATTCAATCGGTTAATTAATTATATTTTTGTTACTAACATATAACTATTATTTTTATTATAGACAGATATAGTTCAATCTAATAATAAGAATGAAAATAATAGTAATAATAGTAATAAGAATAATAATAATAATAAAAGAGATAAAAGTAAAATAACAGGAAAGAAATATAATAGAGATAGAAAGAATAATAAGAAAGTTGAGAATGGCGATGATCATGATGGTGAAGCATCGAAACAAGAAGAAGAAAAGTTTGATATTGTAGATTTGGTCGTTTCAAATATACCTCGCGATCCAAGATTACTTACGATCAACGATTTATACCAGTATTTCAGAAAGGCTGGATTCATACAGGAGAACGACCATGGTACTCCGCTGATAAAGTTTTTTATGCTTGAAGATGGTGGACGTTCCGGCGAGGCAGTGATCTCCTTTGCCAGAAAAGAGTCACTCCCCCTGGCAATTCAGCTATACGACGAAACAGAGATTGTACCTGGCTACACAATAAAACTATCGATAGCATCAGGCGATCAAATACAATCACGATCAATAGTATCAAGTGGTGATTCAGTAAATAAGAAAAAGAAAAAATCAAATGGTAGTGGTGGTGACAACAGTGGTGGTGGTGGTAAAAGTGGTGACAAACGATCGGATCTAAAAAAACAGATGGACTATGGATGGGAGGAATCAGAGAGTCGTGTCGTCGTGCTCAAGAATCTGTTCGATCCAGTGGAGTCTTGGACCAATCCAAACTTCTACGAGGAGTTGAAAGAGGATATCGAAATGGGTTGCCAGCGATGCGGTGAGATTCAAACGGTGACCGTGTTCGAGAGGAACCCGGAGGGTGTTGCCATCGTAAAGTTCAAAGACTATGAGAGTGCAGAGAAGTGTGTCGCTCTAATGGAAGGACGTTTCTTTGCACAGCGTCAGCTTAAAGCAGAGTTGTACGATGGATTTACCGATTACCACGTTGAGGAAACCGAAGAGGAGAAAGAACTCCGTATAAAGGTTTGGGAGAAATATCTCGAAGAACAAGATCTAAAAGAACAACAGCAAGAAAAAGAAGAACAAGAACGACAACAACAACAACAAGAACGAGAACAAGAAGAATAAAATCTATATTATATTGTATTGTGTATATTATTAATTATTTTTATTGTTTTGTTTTTTATTATTTTTATTATATGGCATTATTTGGAAAGTTTCTAAAATATATTTACTAATATCTTTATTATCACTTATACCATCTTGTTCAGTTATATTTCCTATTCAATTTGCTTTCAAGAATGTTGGTCCAATCCTTTACTTAAATAAAGTTGGTATTTTCAATGTTGTCCAAAGTTGAAAAAAATTGTGGATATTTGAAAAAAGTTATTATAAAAAATAAAAGAAAGAATCGGCACAATTGTTTCTCGAGAATACTGTCCCCGATGCCATCTACTTGAATTACTTTGCCGAGAAGCATGGAAAGTTCTGAGATGTGAGATGAAATTTGTCCCAAAAGTAAACGTTATCAATGGCACTACCAAGTGGGTCACCTTTAGCCTCAAGAGTACCAGAAAGTTGGGATATCCACCAAAGATGAAGATTGGATATTAAGCACCATCGATCCACAACAACTTTACTCCAATCCCAAATGGTTCAAACAAAGAAGTTGCCAGATGCCCAGCCTTCATCAGCAAACTTACAAAGAAAGGATTGAAATACACCACTCTAAGAGGATCTCAATAAGCCAACGATACGTGTTGCTTCCACCACTCGTGCTGCTGCCACCACTGGTATTACTGCTAACACCCGTGTTGCTGCTGACTCCCAGTGCGATGAGGATCATGATCGTGGAATTACCTTGGATAGCAGAGAGTGCATCAACAGGATCCTTGACAAATGGCTCTTAAAATTTTTAAATAAAAAAAAAAAAAAAAGTGGTGACTCGCCACTGTCACCGTTTTTTTCTTGTGTCGGTTTTTTGTTTTACGCACTTGGTTTATTTGACTTTAACTTTTCTACAATTGCATCTACCAATCAAAAATAGGATTTTTATCAATTATTTAATGATATTTCGCTCACAACCTTTATTCATCCAAACAAAGTTATAATTTTATAATATCATCAATACCAAGTCATTATCTTCTTCTGGGTAAGATACCTACCTCTTGGTGAGAAGATCGATCTCGATTTCTACTTTACTGTCTCACTTTCTTTTTCTGGAAAATTGATACTTTTTTGACATTCATTAGATAGAACATTTAGTCTCTCTGATCTAGCAATGTTCTCGGCTATACAATCTGTTAATCATCATATTTTATTAATACTATCTAAATCAACCTATTAAACTCTTGTTTTAAAATCTTATTATCCAATATAAATGAGATATAAACAAAATATCTTACTATTTTGGATAAAAATATAAGTTTATATTTATTTATTCAATTGAATAAATTAATTTAAACTAAAAAAATTTAAAAAAAAAATTTCACTTGGCAATCATACGTAATCTTGATTTTTTAAGTAGCTGTCTCCTTGTCATTTGCTCACCATCTGGTAGCGTAATTGCTTGTTTGTTGTTCGAAAGTGTTAATCCAATTTCTCGGTAAACCAATGTTAGTGGATGACCTAATCTTAATGATTCCAATAATAGTTGTTGTTTTATCATTCTCAAACCATTATTGAAAGTCATTCCAAGATTATAATAGGGTTTATAATTCTTTGGATCACATTCTATCGATTTCAAGTATAATTGTTGTTTTGTCATTGATTGACCGTTATGAAGTGTGATTGATTCACCAACTGAAAGTGTATTTGCAAGGTTATTATATGAACTTGAATAGGTTGGATCATATACTATCGATTTCAAATATAATTGTTGTTTTGTCATTGATTGACCGTTATGAAGTGTGATTGATTCACCACTTGAAAGTGTAGTTGCAAGGTAATGGTATGATCGGGAATTGGTTGGATCACATTCTATTGATTTCAAGTATAATTGTTGTTCTGTCATTGATTGACCGTTATGAAGTGTGATTGATTCACTAATTGAAAGTGTCAATGCAAGGTTATAATATGGTCTGTAATCGGCCTGATCACATTCTATTGATTTCAAGTATAATTGTTGTTGTGTCATTGATTGACCGTTATGAAGTGTGATTGATTCACCTCTTGAAAGTGTAGTTGCAAGGTTAAAGTATGAGTTGGAATCGATTGGATCACATTCTATTGATTTCAAGTATAATTGTTGTTCTGTCATTGATTGACCGTTATGAAGTGTGATTGATTCACCACTTGAAAGTGTTATTGCAAGGTTAATGTATGATCGGGAATTGGTTGGATCACGTTCTATTGATTTCAAGTATAATTGTTGTTTTGTCATTGATTGACCGTTATGAAGTGTGATTGATTCACCACTTGAAAGTGTATTTGCAAGGTTAAAGTATGAGTTGGAATTGATTGGATCACATTCTATTGATTTCAAGAATAGTTGTTGTTTTGTCATTGATTGTCCATCATTAAGTATGATTGATTCACCAATTGAGAGTGTTAATGCAAGGTAATGGTATGATCGGGAATTGGTTGGATCACGTTCTATTGATTTCAAGTAAAGTTGTTGTTCTGTCATTATCTATATAACTTCAGGTATTTTTGATCTGAACTATTGGTTTTTATCTAAATATGATTCAAGAGTTTATATATTTTTTTTGAGTTTTCAAAATAAATTGAGCAAGTACAATGATTAAATTTGGGTTGAAAAACATTGGGTGCTAAAACCATTTGAATGGGGGACAACTCAAACCACATCAAAGAAAAAAAAAAATTATGAAATTTTTTAAAATGAAATTTTTTTTATTTTTAATTCAAATATTTTTAATTTATTATCATCTGGAACTTTGTATCCATTAGTATTTCTACGAGGGATCAGATATGATATTTTCTTTTAATGATTTGAGTAAAAATAGTTTAAAAATATAAATTTAATAAAACATTTTTTATCTCATATCTTTTTTAATTTTTAATAATTTTAAAATTATTAATTTGTGGTTTTTTTTTTAAACTCTTAGCTGAGAAACTCCCCACAAGGGGAAATGAAGAATTCGTTTCTGAAAAGTATGGAGTTTCAATATCACTTTTAATAAACTATTACCAATATTCTTAAAGGTGGCATTTAAGTACTTAAATGTACAAAATTAAATAATAAAAAAATTTTGCGCTACTCTTACCAAAGTCACACTCAAACAAGGAAAAGGTCAGCTGTGCTTGAAGATGTTCGATATCCTCACGGATGGTGATGAAGAACTCACTAAAGTCGTACTCTCCAAGAGAAGAAAGAGAAAGAGAAACAAATAATAGATAAAAAGATGAAAAAGTTTTAAAATAATAATTTAATCAAACTAAAAAAATTAATTTTATTTGAAAGAAAATTTAAATAATTGTTTTTTTTTTAAGTTGATGAATTCATTAAAGATATTATATCTTTGTAAAAAGCAAAAAGATCGATGGTCCATGGTGGGTAGTCGTTGAGATTTTGGAAATCTTTTTCAGATCAATTTGGTACCGAGGATGGACATCACTCTTTAATATTGGATATCAAATGAAACTACCGATCAACAACATCCATTTGGTCTAATGGTTCATCTAGTTATGGTGAACAAGGAAAACCAAAAAGTGAAATTGGTACACAGATATCAGAAGAAGTCACCTCTTTTGATTCGCTCTATTACAGTTGGTGTTACTACGATAAAGAAAGAAATTGGAGGAATTCCTGTAGACAATCCAAGAAAGCTCAAAATCTGGTTGGAGAGCTCATTCATAATTGACTTCATTGATGGAGAATGCCAAGGAATTAAAGAGTGATGTCCAGACTCAGTACCAAATTGATCTGGAAAAGATCTGTAAATATTTAAATACACATTTACATTGTCAAAACTGAAATTTTCAAAAGATTCTATACCATCATCTATATTTGCAAATATATGTTTCTTCTAAAAAATTTAGATGAAAAACTATTTGAATTATTTGAACCCATTTAACGAATATTTATAGGTTATCTTCTATAAACAAATTGAAGTTTGATGGTATAAATTGTTGAAGTATGTATCTGTTTTTGGGTAAATATTATTCTATTCCAAAAAATTTTTAAAAAAAAAGACAGAATTCTATTTTTATTATTTTGTTTAAATGGCACGATTCTTACAAAATTAATATATATATGTTTCACTCCTTTAAAAAGTGTGCTCCAAATGAATAAATGATTTAATTTTATTTTATTTTATTTAATATTATTTTAAATTAACAGCATTTGAATTAAATTTTGGATAATTGATGTAAGGTATCACTTTTAAGTTTTTAATTTTTACATACAGCAATGATACTAAATCATTCAACTAATTAGTGCCGGAAGTTTCAGTTAACATTAAAACATAGGAAGTCTGACATTTTTTTATGAAAAAGCTGCTATCAGAGGAAAAAAAGGTTTCAGTTTGCAGATTGTAATATTTTCTAATATAATCCAAGATAGTTAAAAAGAGATGTGATAACTAACGTTATTCTCCTTTTTTATTTATATATAGTCGATTTCTATATCATTTGAAGCTATTATTCTTTATCAGAATAATCGGTTGGTAGGATGGCCATCATGCCTATGACATAACTGCGCATCAGAGTATATATGACTTTGATTAGATTCTTCACCAATGCGTTCGTCTACAGACTGACCTGATTAATACATTACGACAATATTATCAATTCCTATAATCACGACGTCGTCTTTATTCATCTCTCCTTACCTTATCATCTAGAGACTATGAATATATTTTATAATGTCACCTTCCTTCTAATCTATAGCGACTATTACGATTACCATATGATTTAAACATTTATTATCATTATTGATTATTAAGTTCATAATTATGAACAATCAACTATTATCCAATGATATTATTGCTAGAGGCATTAGTAATGAGAAATAGTAATTTAATATAAAAAGATGTTGACTTTGTACAAGTAAAAAGTCTAGAGGAACAAGATCTAAAGAACAACAATAACAACTAGAAAAAGAACAAAAACAGAGCAAGATGAATAAAATCGATTATATATGGTATAAATATTATTTCTGTTGTTTTTTTTGAGCTTTTATTTTATTTACTTTTTATTATTATTATTATATGGCATTATTGAATGTTTCTAAAATATGTTTACTAATATCTTTAATATCACTTAAACCATTCATAATTGCGTCTTGTGCAGTTGTATTTCCTATTTGATTTGATATTCAATTTGATAATAACATGTTAGAATAAAGGTTGATCAATCAAGAATGCTATGATATGGGTCAAGTAGCTTACCTTTAGTTTGTATACGTAAATTCATTTTATTATCTGATGGATGTGGAATACTGTAACCTGAGAAATCAACTTTTGGACTATAAATGTAATAGTTAATAACTCGCTGAAGCACAAAACGATTGAATATTCTTACTTTTTCATTAAAACATAATGTAAAGCATTTCCAAGTGTATGATCTTCATCTACAAAGATAAAAGTTGCACAATCTGGTCTATCTGAAATCTAATTCGATTGAAAATAGCGAGTGTCTATTAGTTGGCGTTGCACATCTTATTACTTGATTGTAAAGTCTGTCTGTCTAACAGTATTTTAATCAATCATAATACTTACAACTTCTACTTTATTGATAACATTTGGTGATTCGATTTTAGTTGGTGCTGTATCTGCCATTTTCTTTTATTCTATATATATACACAAATTGATTTTTAAATAACTAATTAAATCTAAATAAACTGTACTCGTTTTTTTTAGCAAAAATTTTTTTTTTTTAAATTAATTAATTTTTTGACAAAAAAAAAACGATCATGCATAATAATATGTGAGTGTTGTAATAAGTAGTCGATTAAAATAAATAATAATATGAATGATTTAAATAATGAAAATAAAGATATATTAATAGATACTATTAATAATAATAATAATGAAAATAATATAGATTCAAAGTTGTTGGAAGTTGAAAATAATACAGTAACAACAATTGATAGTAAATTTAAAAATAGTTCAACAATAGAAGTGTATTCGAGTGTAGATGAAGTGTTATTTGTACCACAGAATGCATTTAAAAAAGATAACCCAGCAACAAAGAAAGCAGGTTCCATCTTTGAAGTGAGCAAAGACGATGTTTGGAAAGATGAAGCTGTAGAGTTCCCATCGGAATTGCCTTCAAGCATATCATGTACACCTTTCTTAAAAGCATTTTTATCTTGTTATTGTAAGATTATTATATTTTCTATCTTGAAATCATCTATTATATTTATACTGATCAATAATTAAATAAATAGCACCTTCTGGAATGATTAGAAATTTATATAGATTCGGTGAATTCAAATGTGATGTTGAAGCAGAAAACTTTAGAGATTGTACAAACCTTTCGATTACATCGTCGTCAAAGAGACAGGCAGAGCTCGACAAGATATTGACACGTAGAAAACAGGCGAGTGAAGAAACAATCAAGAATCATGTTTGGAAAGAGAGAACAGAGCCTCTGGAAAACGATTATTTCGGATACAATATAGATCTTGTCAATTTCATAGCAAAGAGTAGAGATTCGAAATATATAGAAACTTTGAGAACCAATAATGCTAAAGATTCGAGTTGAAAATTAAAAATAAAAATACAATGATTTTGTACAGATTTATTAAAATAAAATTGTAGGACATAGAAATATACTTTGCCAATTTCAAATTTCTTGGAAAATTTTTTTAGCAAGGCTATAGTTCTTTACAAAACAAAAAAACAAAACCAATCTTGTTTTTTGTGAAGTTACTTAATTTAAAAATGGTTACTTTATCAATAATAGGCACGGCAGGAAGAGACAAAACCAAAAAATTGACTTTAGATCACTTTAATTATATGCACTACATTGTAGAACAGTTTATCGACAACAATAATCTTCTTGACAAAGAACAAAAAAGCGAGCAAAAAGATACAAAATCACTTACACTGGTTAGTGGTGGTGCAGCATGGGCAGGTAAATAGCTATCATTAATTAGTTTATAGAAAATCTATTAACTAACTATATATTCTATTATTCTAAATTAATTAGATCATGTAGCTGTTGATTTCTTTTTGAAAAAGAGTGAGATCTACGATAATGATACTTTGAAATTGATATTATATCTTCCTTGTAAGATTGTGATTCAAGATGGTGAACACAGATACTACGATTCCGGCAGTAAGGATTGGAGAGTCAATCCTGGAAAGATGTCAAATACCTATCACAAAGCATTCGGGAGTGTAATTGGAAGAGATACCATTAAAGAGATAGTCGATACTAAAGCCACACTAGATACAACATCAAAAGGGTTCCACGCTCGCAACACAAAGGTATCTAAATCAGATTATATCATAGCATTCACTTTTGGAGCAGGTGATCAGCCTGAAGCTGGTGGAACGTTAGATACTTGGAACAAAGCAAAAACAACAAAGAAATATCATTACTCACTCCTAAATCCAATAATACCAAATTGTTTGTCGACGTACGATAATATAAATTCATTTGAATCACTGAAAAGAAAGGATTTAACAAAAGATAATGTGTTACCTGATGACGATGAGGATAAGATTATCTCCAAAAGACAAAAACAAGATAAACAATCTCTTATCACGAACTTTTTAGGAGTTTCTAACTAATGTTAGCACCGATTTCCCTACATTTTATATTGTGTTCCATTTCCCAATTTGTTTTTGTTTAAAGGTAATATAATTAAGGATAGAATTTCAACTTATTTTTTTTTCCTTTTTACTTTATTTTTATCTAAGGTCAATAAAAATGGTCAAAGGTGAACCTGTTCTTGCAAGAGATGAGGTACAACTAAATATAATTTAATAAAAAGAGACTAAGACAAAGAAACTAATTAAAACAATGAAGTTAAATATAAATATTTTTAATGATATTATTATATCATGATTAGAACTAAATGTTAACAATAAGATAATAATATTATGTTATTTCCTATTTGTTAAATTTTTTTGAGTCACAGATGTGTGCAAATTCTGTGTTTTTCCTTTTTCAAAAAATTTGCTATTTAAAACAAAAAGATTGAAAATTTAGATTTGATTAAGAATCCAGGGTTTTTTGATAAACTTCAAAAAAAAAAAAATAAAAATTTTGAATTACTTGTGCAGCTTTTAATATTTATATTTTTATTTATTCTATTTATCAAATATAGAATGTCAACATATAAAACTATTAGTGATTTAAAACTAGAGGATTTTATCAATAATGAAACTTTTTCAAGACTCAACCAATCTTCTTTTCCATCTTCATAATATTATTCAAAGTTTTTATTTAAAAAATATTAATAATTTAAATAATAGTAATTTTAATAATATTTCTATTTATATAGAAGAGAATCTTAATAGTATAGACTCTAAAGATATCTATAATCAATCAGATCAATTTTCAAACTTTACTATATTGTAAATAGATTATGTAATAAAAAAGATAGAGATGAAACAAAAGGAATAAATAAAGTATTGGAAAAGGGAGAAATATCTGTATTGGAAGTTGATAAAAAAATATCACTAGAAAATACAAAGTGAGTATCATTAAAGTTTTAAAAATAAATTTTGTTTTAAAATCAAACTAATAATAATTTTATATCCAGGAAACAACTTAAGGTGTTTATTAAGGAATATAGGGAGAGTGAAGTTTTCAAATCATTACCTATAGATCAAAACAGCAATTATGATATTTCTCAAGTTCCAAAACAATATTACTTCTGGATCCGGTGGTGCTTCACTGAGAGAATATGGAGACAAATCTAAACATTCAACTATTTGCAGTACTAGTAACTATCACAACACTAGAAGAAAAGATAATCATAGAAAAGATATATTAGCGACAGATATAATTAATATTTATACGATCTACAAAAAGAAGTTAACAATAGTCAGTAGAAGGATCATCACCAAAATCAGTCCAATCATATCATCCAGACGAAACCACTGCCAAGTCGATATCTTCAATAATTTCTCCCGAATGCCACTTCCATCAGGTAGCTCGCAAGATACTAATGCTAGCCGTGCAGTTCAACAGATGACTGATTTTGAAAAAACCAATCTCTCCATATTCTCTCAGTGAAGCACCACCGGATCCAGAAGTAAAAAAAGTATATCATATCCCTTTTGTTATTTGCTGTATGATCATTTGTATCATTCTATACCCTGTTATTTCAACTATATCTTTCTTTTAATTTATTTTCAAAAAATGGATGAATTAAAAAAATTTCAATTGAATTTTCGAATTTTTTTCGAAAAAATAAAATATATATAAATTTAAAAATAAAACAAATAATTGAATTAAATTTTAAAATAATAGATTTATGAGTTCAAATAAGATAATATGAAGGTTATTTAGAAAAATTATTTAAAAACTTATTTTTTTTTTTTATATAAATAAAAAATATGTTGCAGTATAAAATGTTTTTTTTGGGTCAAAAAAAAAGGCTAAAAAATTCATGTTTTATGATCTCTGTCACACAAAGTTTTGAAATTTTTATAAGAGTGGAAGCAAAAATTAGTGTGGTGAAAGTCGAAAATTAATGTGGGATGGTAAAAAAAAGATTAAACTGTTGTGATGAGGTGGAAAAACCAACAATTTCAAAAGATTTACTGATGTACATTACTAAGTTCTCCACTTCAATCACTGTTTATTGGTACACATCCCTTTTAAAGATCGAGAAGCTGCCAAAGAATCTGTTGATAAAACTAGATTCGGTAAGCATCATAGTTTAAAAAATAAAAAACTAATTTTCCATTTCAAAAATTTGTCAAAGTTAACTGTTTTTTTTGATTAATCTTTTTTTTTTCACATTTAGTTATTGGTGTTGGTAGTGGTAATTTGACTCATATTCAACGAATGAAAGGTGTGAAATATAGTCCTGCCACGGAAAGAATCACCGAATCTCTCCAAAGATACAGTTTTGATTACAAACATCAATTTCCAACGAGTTCAATACATCTCAGGTAGGTTTTACTGTTTAATATCAATTGTTTTTTTTATATTTTTATTAATTATTTTTTTTAAATTTTTAGGTTTTTGGTCCAAACATCGATAAACTAGAAAATGACTTTGTTTCAGCAATCAATAAACTAGTTTCAAACGAGTGGACGCAGGCAAAGAAAGATGAAGAGCTCCATTCGTTATATAACCTAGCCAAGGTCAAACCCCCAGGAGAGAGTAAATCATACAAAAGAAAATATTTACAATAAATAACTCATATTTTATTCTATTCTTTGAAGTAAATTTAAATTACATTGGTCCTGTTGTTTGTTTAAAAAATGATATTGAAATCAATCCATCTAAAAATTGATGGATTTAATTTAAAAAAAAAAATTGTAATCGATTATTGCCAACTTGAAATGTAGTTGGTTTGAATGTTTAAAAAATTAGGTGAATGGAAAAAATATTTTTTAACATAACGTTATGTTGTTTTAAACTTCTGTTAATGGTTCTGGCTCTGTTTGGGGTTCGTCTTCTCTTTCCAATGGTTCTTCGGTTGCCAATGTTATTGTAGCCAAATGTGCTTGACTCTGGTTGATCGATAGGTTTAGTTTGGATTGAGTTCTCGATGGTGGTGAAGAAGTTGAGACTCCACTCTTGGAGCTCTCCGAAAGCATAGTCATACGCTGATCTCTCTTTCCGCTGCTGCTAGTCGATGATTTACTGCTGGAAGAGAATGAATTACCGAGTACCTGTAGGACCCAAAGAACTTTCTTGGATTGATAGAAATTGGTCACGACGCTGGGATCGATTCCAAACGCCAAAAATCCAATGATTCCCAGACTCGAAGATGAAATACCCTGGATTACACGAACTGCATAGTCTGGCAATACAAATTGACAGTTTTCAGAAGTCAAGAGACAAAATACCCAACTCTCCAACTGTGCAGCATAGACACTAACTTGATGCTCAGAATAAAATTTGAAAGCAATAATGCATGCAAAATCAAATAGTACTACCAACATTACAAATATTAATTTTAGCTAAAATTAAAGTTATCAAAACTTTGTTAGAAATAATAACTATCAAATTATATTATTAATAATACATACATTATATATTAATACTTGTTTTTGTTTTAAAATTTTATATAACATAAATATTTTTACTATGATATAACTAGTAAATAAAAAACCCAAAGCCATAACAATCATTGCTGGAACTGTGAAAAGATAAATTGAATTATAAATTAATATTAATATAAAAAGACTATATTAACTTATTATTTAATTACCATAAAATGCTCCTAATTGCCATTGAGAATCCATGATCCAACAGTTTGGTGTTATATAATTGGATGCAAACTGATGAGTTGCCATTGGAAGGATTGTTAATATACATATGATTGTCCATATAGTTATAGTATATCTTCTATAGTGTTCAATCTTTTTCATTCTAATGGTTACAAAGTAATCGTAGAGAATCATTGTCCAGAAGAAAATGGTAATCAAAATACCAAATTGAAAGAAAAATCCATTTATTCCACATCTAGTATCCTTTTGAACTATATATCTATTACCATCACATCTGAAATAATCATTTGCAGTCTATTTTTTAAAATTAAAAATCTATTAATAAATTTCATTTAATTGATATATAATTGTTCTGTAACAACTTACACTCTGGAAGAAACAAATTGAAATCAACATTGATCCTATTGCAAAGAATAGAATATTTCCCATTGTATTAGTAATTTCATTTGGTAATACACCATTAATTAAAACAAGGAGTATTGAACAAAAGAAACTGATCGAGTGCAACACCAATGTCATTACTTTGACATTGTATTCTTTTTGAGGGGTATCTACTTTGAAAGGACATGGAATTGCACAACTTGAATCACCCAATAAATAATATGTATCTTCATGTTTTTCACTTTCTGGTACAAATGCTAAAGGTGATGGACAAACTATAATCATTACAATAAGAAATGTTAAAGATTTGATTGAATAGCAGTAATAATTTTGAAACTTACAAGCTGGGATACTAAGTGTATAGTTTGAATTACATTGAATAGACTCTGTGATATTATCACCAGTAGTTAGAGTCAAGTTATAGTATGTATTATTTTGTGGATAGACAGGTTGTCCGAAACTATTGATTGTACTACAATTCATAATTGGAAGAATACCCGGATTATAGAAGGAACATTTTCCAGAATTGTCTGCACACACTGATTGACATGGGAATGATGGAAAAGTAATTGATTCATTACTAAATTGTTTTGTTACACATGGAGGATATAACTATATAAAAAATAAAATAAATATAAAATAATTTTAGAGATGCTTTTAAAACATACAGTTGAACAAAGTAACAATAATGTAGAACTTCTACAAGAATCATTATCTAAACTTTGAGAAGTTGCCAACATTTTAAGTTGTGTTTCTAAAAACAGTTGAGTTACACCACTTGAAATATACACAAAAGTTGTGTTGGGAATGGTTGTGTTACAGATCGATAGGCTGTCGAGTAGTTCGCATTTTCCATTGATATCATATGATCCAAAAACAGAATTGACTAGAATCGGTTTGGAAAAGTGTAAAAACTTTTCGTTAGATCATTAAAATTATCAAACTCCTAATTTCTCTCCAATACCTACTCGATAGATTAAATATGACAAACAAGAAAAAGTAAAAATATATATTTAGAGATTTCATCCAATTTTATATGAAACTATGAACGAATGATTATATATGGTTTGACGGAATGAAAACGATCGTTTAACTACAACATAACAACAACAACAAAATAGTTAATCGGATGGTCGATTGATTAGTTTTTTGATTAATGGTTTATTAAATTTTCTAATATCTATTATTGCTATTGCTATTATTATTTTACTAATCAAAAGTATGGTATTATTTTTATTCAAATAAAAAAAGAATTTTGATTGATTAAATTATAATAATAAATTAGTAAACTAAATTTCTTGAGAATCGATTATTGCTAGGTTATTGTGAGTTGATGTTGGGTTTTGGTTCTGTTGCATGTTAACTTTAGTCTGTTTTTTTTTTTTTGTTTTTTCTTTTTTGTTTTTTTTGTTTTGTTTTGAAAAGTAATAAAGCTACTTTTCAATGCAATTTGATTGGAGCTCCATACATCATCATTGTCATTATTATTTTATGCTTAATAATAAATATGGTTTGTATGTTCACCACACACAAATGATGATTAGAATCGCCTAAAACTACAAGCAAACACACACCTATGATTGCCCATTATCTCGTTTTGTTTATTTTATTGTATAACTTTAATACTACTATCTCTCCAGAGGGAGTATGATGATCACACCAAAGAAGCCTATGCAATAAAAAAAATCAAAAAATCATAATTTTTCCCCCCTTTTTCTTTTGATTTGCACCTCAAATCAAAAAATGGTTTCACACTGTTGTCTTGTTTAACCAATGATGGTAATATCACCCAAGTCCTATCAAAACACCAAAAAACAAAATAAATCATCGTACCCCCACATTACATATGCCTCATTGCAAAGTGATAGGTGACCAACCGAGAGTGAGTGTCTTTCCGTGTTTTTAAAAATAAAAATAATAACCTAGGTGGTTAGTGTGTGGTGTCTTCAAATGCAAGCATTGGACTGTGTTGAGCTGTACTAAATTTAAGGGCAAGATCATTTTTAATGGTTGGTGCATTAAACTTGAATACCAAAATTAGAATGCATTTATAAGAATAGAATTTTTTTATTACTACTTTTTTTTTTTTTTGTTTATTGTTTTGTTATGTTTGTATTTTTCTCGATTTGGTGACGATGAATTGAATTGTTGGGAATTATAATATTGTTGTTTCTGATTCATGTTTCTTAAAACTTACTATTTTTAAACTTTAATAAATAAAATAAATTTCTACAACTTTTTCTCTCTTGAAATATAAATAAAAATAAATAATAATAATAACTGATACAAAAATAAATCTATTCTTTTTTTTTTTTACATTTTTTTTTGATTGTTATTTAATTAAAAAAAAAATAATAATAATGAGATAGTACCTTTATGTTAATGATATTTAGTTGTTGGTGTCAAGAGTGAGGAGAATTGGTTTAGTTTGGTTTGGTTTGGTTTGTTATAAAGCTTCTACTACTACGACTAGTATCTTCTGTCGTGATCTCTTTGGTCGTAATCACGATCGTATGATCTATCATCTCTTTCACGCTCTCTGTCACGTTCACGATCTCTTTCTTCTCTATGATTTCTGCTGTCTCTGTCGCGATACTCTCTGTTGTAGTCGCCACCACCTCTTCTGTCTCTGCTGTACGGTGATCCTCTACTGTCTCTGCCATCTCTGCTGTCTCTATCTCTGCTGTCGCGATATCTACCACCGCCACTTCCACCACCACCGTAATCGCTTCTTCTTCCATCACGATCTCTATAGTTATTGCTGCTGTTATTATCTCTATTGCTATTATTATTATAGTCTCTGTTATTATTGTTGTAATTGTCACGTCGTGGTAGACGATAGTCTCTCTTGGCGGTCTTGTAGTATTCCTCCATGTGTGCTCTCAGCTTGGCGTACCCGACATGCTTCTTACCTTCGAGATGACTCATTGAACGCTTCTCCTTATCACCTACAAATAAAAGTGCACCACAAATATCACATACCGACATCTTTTTATCGTGGGAGCGGGCATCCTCCTCGATCTGCATCTCTGCCTTTTGTTTCTTTAGGTCTTCGGCTTGAGTCATCATATCCTGTGCTTCGGTGATCTGACCCTCCTCTCCGAGTTCCTCTGACTTTTTGAGCAACGCTTGAATTCTCTCTTCCATCTGAGTGATAGCTACCTTTAGTTCACTTGGAGTATCTTGCAGACCCTCTTCAGCAGCCAACTTGGCTGCATCAAGAATCAATCTTTCCTTATTTTTCTTAACTCTATATAAACATGTTTTATTATTAGTTACAAGTTGTTCATGGATATATTCATTTTTCTATTATATATGTATATACTATTAAACCATACTTTTTATCGTTATCAGTTATGATTTGATCCATCAATCTAACCCAATCTCTTTCATAATCATATTGATCTTTATCTTTTGATGCATTATATCTAAATAAATAGTAGTAGTAGTTGGTTTGTTAGTTAGTTAGCTAATTAGTTGATTAGATTATTGTTAAGTAACAAATGTATTATACATACTGTTTAAGACAATCTTCATCGTGTAGCTTTGTACAAGGTCCTAAATCACGTATATTTGTATTGGTGAATAATTCGTTTGGACACAAACCACATAGAAAATATTTACATATTTCATGATCCGAGAAATGAGGTTGTCTCTTTGCTCTCTCCTTTGGCTATATTATGTTATTATTATTATTATATATTTATTATTGAACAATCGATAAATAAGAAATTAATGATATCACAAATAAAGAAGTAAAAAAAAAAAAAAAAAAAAAAAGGTAAGTTAAATAGTTAGTAACTTTATTTGTTATAAAATAAATGTTAATCTTTAAATTAAATAGTAGTAGTATTATTTTATTGGTAGGTAAAGTATATATAAATCCGATGCTTCATTCACTCACACACTCACACTAACTAACCATTCTATTTCTAGATATTTATATAATAACACTGTCTGATAGGTTGATTCTCTAGACTGTAACTATATCATATTATTAAATAAATATACTTACCAACATATTTCTATCTTTACCAAGGAGTTCGTCAAGTTGAGCTCTAATTGCGTCTGACATCTTTTATAGATAAATAAATAGATAGACAGTTGTTTGTTTATATTATTATTATTGTTGTTGTTGTTGTTTTTAAAAAAACAGATAAGTAGTAAACTTCACTTATTAATGTTTTGAAAAATGTATTAATGAATTTGGAATTGTTTTTTAGTTTGAAATTTGTTTTTTTTATTATTTTTATTTTATTTTATTTTTAAAAAATTTTTATTCAAAGATTGAATTTTCAAAATAAAACTAACTCATAGAAATAATCATCAAACTAATAATAGTATTTAATTTGCTACAATCGTATGGTATGTTTTAAATAATGTAAAAAACCAAAAAAAAAAAAAAACAAACTATTCCGAAATTTAGTTTTTTTAATTTTTTTATAAAATTAAACAATAATAATGATAACCACCCCCAATCAGTTCCCAAAATTATTAAACTGATAGGAATCATTTTATTCTACCGGTGCATTCAAACATACTGCAAAAATAAGTTAATCATATTATAAAATTTATTTAGATTTGTTTTTTTGTTTTTCATATTGATCAAAATTGTTTCTCAAAAAATTTCATTTTGATTAAAAATAATCTGTTCATTATCACTTGAATATCTTCTAAACAATCAGTAGTTTAATCTCCTCACTAAAAATAATAAGAATTCTTCAACCTCTTACACTAAAAAGAAATAATACATTAATAAATAAATCATCATTGTCTTCATATCATATCATAGTTGAAAAGTATAAATCATACTTTTTTAATTATTAATATTAGGTTAAGATCTTTGGTGTTGTTTTATTTAAATTTAGTGAGATAAGATAATAAGATAAACCCTTTTCTCAGCCAACCTGAATTCAAATAGTTGTAGAGGTAGTCATAATAATAGAAGTATTAGTAGTAGTAGAACATTAAATTGTTATATAATATTTATATTGCAAAATAATGTATCCACCAACAACGGAGAAAGAACCTCTCCTCCTCTCTGATAGTGGTGGTGGTGGTAGTGTTGGTTATGATGCCAATGACAATAGCAACAACAACAAAGACAACGAGTGTTCTAAAGTAAAAATTGTGTAAGTTGTCATATTTCATATTGCATTAATCTGATTTGTAGTTTAATTTAAAATGGTTGCGAAAATTAATTCAACAAATATTTAATTTTAAATGTGAATCATCTTTGCTTAATTAATTAAACATGTTTGTCCAAGTGTGATATATATTTATATATATATATATATATATATATTGTGTGTGTGTGTATATAAAAACTGTGAGTTATTTATTGGACAGGTTGATATAAACTTATATCAACCTGTCCACAAACAACTAAAACATATACCAGTGTTTATCTAACACTTTTTTTGACTTTGGTATACATACAAATAATACAACCAAAAAAATAGCATATAAAGAAATAAATAACATATAAGCAAATAAAAAAACCCACTGCAAGTGCATACGGAATGATAATATCGATTTCCATATCATAGTGAAACCAACGCAATTTGTTATACTGTTTTAAAAATTTTTCAATTGCACCATTGTTATTTTAAAAAGTAATTGTATAATTCCTAAATAAATAAATATTGTTGTCCGATTGCCATATTTTTCAACCATTCCTTATCATTATTCTTAATCATTTGACAAAAAAGGGTTGAACAAAAGAATAAACATTTAAAATTTATTATTTTGGTATTGTTTTACTTTGTTTTGTTTCATTTGTTGTAACAAACTTCATTAAATGGGATAGAAAACTATGACTGTGGACGTAGAATTAAAAACATTTGCTGATTTAGAAATTTACAATACAAAAAACAACAGTGATTCTGCTATTTTAACCAACGATAAAGCTCAACATGACAACGAACTAAAGAAGAATACACTGGGATTGGTACATTGTATTGCAATGTCCATTTCTGGAATTGGTCCAACATGTAAGTTATGATCTTAACTTTTATTATTACAAAATGAATTTTGATTAATTAATATCAATATTTTTTTTCTTCCAATTTGGAAAATAAATATATATGTTTAGGTGGTATATTTTTTGTGGTTGGACAAATTGCAAAGGTTGCAGGTGCAAATGTACCATTTACTTTAATGCTTGCCACTATATGTTGTTTATCGATGGCATCAACAATCAGTACTTTTGGAAAATATGTATATAGTTCTGCTTCTTTCTATTGCTATGTATCCGAAGGTTTAGGTGGAACAACCGGTTTCATTACTGGTTGGTTCATGCTTGTAGGTTATGGAATATTAACTGTCCAAACTGTTGTGTATGTATTTTATTATTTACTTTCAAACATTTTTTTTTGTTCTAACTCTTTATTTTTTTATCTAAATTATTAATATAGTCAATTCAGTAGTTGGACAGCCGATGTATTTACTAATAATTTGAATATCGATTTCCCATGGATTGCTTGTGCTGTTTTCGTGCTGTTGTTCATTGGAGCACTGGCATTCATTGGTATTAACCCTGCGTTAAAAATAAGTTTGGTGTTGGTTAGTTGCGAAACAGTGATATTGCTGGTGCTCACTACTATCATTGTCGCAAAGGGTGGTGACCAGGGAAATTACCCACTGGCATTCACGCCAGTCGGTAAATACAGTGGTGGATTCTCAGGTCTGAGTAGGGGTTTGGTCTTCTCGATTCTGGTATTCGTTGGTTTTGAAACCGCTGCCATTTTGGGTGCAGAGACTAAAGATCCTAAAAAGACGATTCCTCGCGCAGTCGTCGGAAGTGTTTTGATAACTGCAGTCTGGATGATTTGGGGTATGTACGCAGTGATTGTAGCGGCTGGTCCATCCAATGCTTTTACACTGTACGAAGCAATACTCCTAAATATAATAAATAAATACTCAACTCAAATATTAAATTTGAATATTTAATATTTATTATAAATATATATCAAATATATTTTAATATAAATATTAAATAAATATAAACTTTATTAAATTTATAGATCTATAAATTAAATAATTTTCTAAACCTCGATCGGTTATATCAATAAAATTATTATTAAATGTTAATATAACAACACTATGTGAATGAATTGAAGTACGATATAATTGAATTGAATTATTTAATTTTATAATAACACTAATTAACACATTTTTCACTTTGACATACAAAAATACATATGTATATATTCATATTTGTATGATTTTTTTGAAAAATACAAATAAAACAAATTATTTTTTTTTCATATACATATAGTTCATTGACTGTTTATACCATTATAAAAGGATCAAGATATTAAATGAATGTTTAGGAGTTGAATTGATTCGTGGTGCGTTGTACTTGTACGGAATTTAATTGGTTAACTTAATCTATTTGAAAAACATACCAGTGTGTAGAAATTTCAAACTACATATGTCATACTATATGTCATACAGTCATTGACTAATTACATATATAATAAAATAGTTATATCACAGTCTGTGAGACTATATAGTAGTCGGTGTATAGTATTTAAATTGCTAATACACCAAAAAATACATAAAGTCAAGTGATTAAAATCAAAAAACGTTTTATAAACTATATATGATATATGACATACATATTCACATGTGAAATGTAGTATAAATTTTTTAATTTCAATAGTATTACTGATATTATTTGATTTATTATTTAACTCTTGTAACTATTTGAATAATATGTTTTCAAACACTAACTTTGATCATAAATTTGGTATATGTGCGATGGGGAGGTAAATTCAAGATTTTGAAAAATATTTATCAAATATTTAACAATATTTAT